>NW_007245712.1:12283-53246 GCF_000164805.1 Carlito syrichta
GGGGCCGAGAGGCCGGTGGGGACGGCGGGTCTCCGAGGTTGACGCGGTCTCCTGGAGGTCTGAGCAGGAAGCCTCCGAACTTTCCGCCGTGCAGACCCCGGTCCTGGTTGCCCTGGCGCAGGTCCCACGTGTCCGCCCGGTTCCCCGCGGCCTGGAACGGTCCAGACGCGGCCCCATTTACTTTGTTGGTCCTGCTTGACTAAGAGAGCAGGCCGCCGCGCGTGCTCTGAGATGCTGCTCAAGGGTTCGGCGCTTTCATTTTGAAATGAGAGGCAAGGCCTTCTTTTTGCAGGTGGAGACCGCTCGCTTCCCCTCGCCCGTCTCCCGAAAGGAAGCGCAGCCGGGTGGTGCGCTCCCGGGACCTGCAGGCTGCCGACTGACGCCCCTGCTCTTCCTCAAGATCACAGACTTTCACAGAGCAAACCTCGCTTAGCATTAAATTCGTCAGACTTCCATGTTTTCATCTCCGGTAATTGTTAAAAATAGTGGCGCCTTACAACTTTTTCCCGTTTTGTTGACAGGATAGCTCTATGCGCATTTTGAAACTCGGCAAGAGTATTTATCAAAGATCTCAAAATGACAGGCCAGCTACCTCTGGATTTCCAATCGTGTATGTTTTCAAAAGCCAAGGATTCTCCAATCTGGAGGAGCTTCCCCCTCCCAATAAAACAATACTTAGTTGTTTTATTAAATTGTTCCAGATTCTGGAACCCTGAAGAGGCATTATTCAAATGGCTGTTTCTCCCCCTGTATTTATTTCAACATGACAAGTTGCATTGGAAATTTATGTTGACAATTTGAGGTTTTATAAAAAATTGACATTGCACATATCACTTCGTTTGCTTTCAAACTCAAAATGTGCTCTTTCTGAATTTTAGGATGTATATTGTACAGCATTTCTAATTGGATAATTTCAGCTGTGATGTTGTGAATGCAAGAATTATACAATTTTCCTTTGAAGTGTGGTGCTGAGAAGAAAGAAAAGGAAGTTTTCTCTCTGGAAATGATTGAAAACAAACACCAAAACCTGAAAATTTATACACACGATTCCCTTTCTGACTTGACTCGCCCCTTTGAGAATTACTATTTAAAATACCAAAGGTATAGGATACTAAGTTAACTGTGGTTTTTCTCATTCTGAAATACTGGTTTTCATTTGCCTCAATAACTTTTAAAGGCAAAGTTGTCTAAGATACTTTCTTGAACAAAGACTCAGACAATAGCATTCAACTGCTTTTAATTTCTTAACATTTAAAAATTTTAAACCTACAACTTGAATGAAAGTCAAGAGTACTGAATAAAGAATAAATACTTAAAAGTTGTTCAAATACATATTTTCTCCTTTCATTACTGACGCACTTAATCTACCATTGTATAAAATTCAGGTTAAGTAAAATGCAAAAAATACATATCCAGTTTACATATTCTCATTGTGTTTAAATATTTATATGAAAAACCCCTAGGACGTTGACATAATTTTTTACATCTTTTTACATTTACTACTAGAAAGAGAAGCTAACAACGAAAAACCTCTTCAAACAATAGCATTTTCTTGGCCTTAGCAGTTTTGGTGTATTCCAATGCCGACACTAGATAGGAAAAATCTGACTTTTGATGTTTGCAATTAAACAGCCTGGCCCACACCTTCCAAAGAGAGGGGATTCTGTATGCTTTCCACAGTTTTGTCCTGAGGAAGAAACCATCAGAATCACAGAAGTTTAGAGTCTTAGAGCTCTCATTATAATGTACCTCACAATAAGTGTGTGTTTCTGAGCCCCGTTTAGGGTTGTACACTGTGCCTAGACCTACTCAGGTTGTTCATGACAGCTGGGGTCAGGATTACATGTCCAGGATGGCAGCATCCCTCTCACCACCCTTATACCCTACTGAGTTAGTCCATGATGCTGTGTCCTGGGTTATGCTAAGGATTAAAGACCTGATTAAAATATCCTTTTGACTAAAGAATATTTGTAAATCTAAGCATCCAATTTGCTTTAAAAGGACTAGAATTAAATATGACATGATGCATTCGCTGTTAATTGCAGACAGGAAATGTCCGGTGTTGACAGAAATTACCTCTAAAGCCTTGAATCTGATGAAGATAGTTCTGGCTCCTGGGTCTAATGTTAGCATTTCCTTGGTGACTGCTTCTTGTGAATGACTTCAACCTCCATTGAAAGCCACAAGAAAACCAGAAAATGCAAATTTCTAGCCTGTGTCTTTAATGTGTCTTGAACAGTTTGAACCTATCCTGATTTTTTTTAGCACTGAAATTCCAGTACAAGGTCTGCACTTTTAGTATCACTTTTAGGGTTGTTTCTGTTTTTGCTTTTTGAGTTGGGGATCTCACTCCGTCACCCAGGCTGGAGTGCCGTGGCACAATCACAGCTCACCGCAACCTCAACCTCCTGGGCTCAGGTAGTCCTTCTGCCTCAGCCTTCCAAGTAGCTGGGACTACAGATGCATGCCACCACACTTGCCTAGTTTTTTTTATTTTTTGTAGAGACACTATGTTGCCTAGGCTGGTCTCGAACTCCTGGGCTCAAGTGATCCTCCCACCTCGGCCTCCCAAAGTGCTGGGATTACAGGCATGAGCCACTGTACCCAGCCCACTTTTAGTATTTATTAATGTAGTTTCATCTTTTAATAAATTAGAGAAGCTCTTTCCAGTACTGTTCTCCTTTTTAAATCAACAGCTGATAGTAGGAAAGCAGGAATCATCTCCCAAGAATAACTATTTGTTTGAAGTTATTGGGGAGTGATTTTTAAAAAAAAAAACTTGACAATAAGAGTTAAAACATTAAATGAGGGTGGAATTTTTTTAAGTGCCTGCCAAAAGGGAATGTTTTATTCATCAATTAATCATCGATAATCGTAACAGTGGAAATGGGTTTTAAGACTGCTAAAGGAAATCTTCGCCTGTAAGTTAACTACACTTATTCCAGCCTGTGTGACAGCAAATCTCATTAACTTCTATAAAAAAGGGGTGACTCAAAATTAACACAAATTCCAAATAAGATGCATTTCCTATTTATGAGTACATTTCATAATCTCTCAACAGAGGCACATTTGGAAGCAATATATTGAATTGTGGTGACTAATACTTTCTCTGAAGTCCCCCATCCCATGTTGAAGCATGTGGCTCATAAGCAATCTCAATACTATCAGATAAACAAACAAACCCTCAAATAATCCCATTCCCAAGTATTTCCCAATTCCACACACTTATGTAACCAGTACAAGTTAGAACTGAAATTTTTTTCCTGAACATTTGCTGCCCCCATGTGTCCCTTTGGAAAACTGAGTGTTTAAGTTAAACCATGTTCGTTAGCATCTTCTACACAGAACCCACAGGTTAGATAGACTTAAGTGCATTCAGAGAAACAGCCTAATGATTGCAGAAAGACAGGTCGGGGTGGGGGGGGAGGGAAGGTCTGACTTCTGCTACAGACTCCTGGACAATGTTCAGTAATGTTTCTTCCTTCCTTCCTTCCTTCCTTCCTTCCTTCCTTCCTTCCTTCCTTCCTTCCTTCCCTCTTTTCTTTCTTTCGAGTTGGAATCTCACTCTATCACCCAGGCTGGAGTGCAGTGGAACACTCACAGCAACCACAGCCTCGACCTGCTGAGCTTAGATGATCCTTCCCCCTCAGCCTTCCAAGTAGCCAGCTTGGAAGTCACAGGTGCACGCCACCACGCTCAGCTAACTTTTTGATTTATTGTAGAGGTAAGGTCTCAACAAGTTGCCCAAGCTGGTCTTAAACCCCCGGATTCAGGCAATCCTCTCATCTCTGCCTCCCAAAGTGCTGGGATTATAAATGTGAGCCACCATGCCTGACTCCACTAATTACATAAGCTTTATGTGTCTCTATCTTTTCAAACTTGAAAGGGGTGGCAGGCTGGTGGGATAGGGATAATAGTCAGATTTTCGCAAAGTTTCCACCTAGCTCTGTTATTGGTCAGTCTCACTGAGGCTGATAAACGAGAAGTGAGGCCAGGGATGGTGGCTACTGCCTGTAATCCTAGCACAGGCAGAGGTGGAGTGATTGCTTGAGCCTGGGAGTTTGAGGTCGGCAACCTAGGCAACATGGTGAGAACTTGCCTCTGTCTTTTAAATAAATAAATAAGAAGTGGGAAAATCCAGTTATCCCATTTCTGGCTAAGTTGTCAGTTTGGATATGTGCCCAAAATTCATGAATGGATTTCCTGTTTCTTCCCTAGAATCCATTACCTCGGTTCTCTGTCATCTTGACAAACTTGTTTCTCAGTGTCTGAGTGGCTCTGAGCCTAAGGAGGCAAGAAGGAATTTGTTTTCTTTAATGACCAACAATTACGCCATGTGCTGCTTATGACTTTCAAAACGAAAATCATCTTCCATGTTTATAGTAGGTATCAGTAACAGGTGCTTCTATAGCTCTAACTAGCTCTTCAGTCTTCTCTGAAATACCACAGTTGCCACGACAAAGCTGTACTCTCCCTACTCCCTTAATAACAGAACCCAATTTTGTTCAGTTCCCAGGCAACCATGTTTGGGGAAGGGCTGGATCCCCCTCTTGCTCAAAGGGGTGAATCTTGATTCATCCAAGAATTAGTCTACTCACTAGTTCTCACCATTCACTGTTCATCAGAATGTTCTAGGGAGCCCTATAAAAATACTGATGCCCAGCCCGCCTTTAGAGATTCTATTTTAATTGGTGTAGAGTTTGACAGTTTTTGAAAACTCTCCCAGTGATGCTGTGTGCAGCCAGGATTGTGAATCGCTTCTCTAAGCTATTAACAATCATTCCATCCCCATCTTTGATGATTGGTTTAGGAATGAGTACACGATATAACTTTTAGTCAATGAGATATGAGGGGAAATATGACTGAAGTGGGGGGGTTCTTAGATGAGTTCCCTCGCTCTTTATAAGAAACAGAATATGTAGTTGTATCTTTATTTTCTCTTCCAGGTTTTGGTTGTTACCATCTGGAGACATAAGGGTATATGATAGGTGATGTCTGGAGCTGCTGCAGCCTCCTTGTGACTATGAAGGAAGCTGCCACATGAAGGCAGCACCCACATGGCAGAGTGAAAAGAAGGGAAGTGTTCCTGGTCTTTGACAGTGTTGTTAAGCTGCTGAATTAAATGACTTTATAGCTTTCCCACATCAGGACTGATCATGTGAGTATATGAGTAAAGGATGTGTCTGGAACCAAAATCATTCTATCTGATAACACAGACCATTCTTTAAAAATTAGGCACACTGTTGTTCACCATAGCAAAATCATGGAACCAGCCGTGCTGCCCATCGAAAAAGGACTGGATTTAAAAAATGTGGTACATACACATGATGTAATATGATGCAGCCACGAAGAAGGACAAAATGATGAACTGCACAGCAACTTGGATGGACTTAGAGTCTATAATACTGAGTGATCTATCACAGAAACCAAGAACTGAGTATCGCATGTTCTCACTCATAAGTGGACCTTGGACAATTATTGTAATACTGTAAGAAAAGGATTGGCAGTAGTGGGAAACTGCAGGGGCGAGGGGGAGGTGGCAGAATTGGCAGTAGTGGAAATCTGCCGGGGGGTGGGGGACACACCTCCTCAACAAGGGCACCTGCATAATGAGCATTTGTATACCTAACCCTGAATTGTACCCCACATCTTTAAAATTAAAAATTTTTTAAAGGCACATTGTGATGGGCATTTGAGTGCAGGTGTCTTTTTGGCATAATGGCTTCTGTTCCTTTGGGGAGATGCCTGGGGTGGGGGGGATTGCTGGATCAAATAATAGATTGACTTTTAGTTCTTTGAGAAATTCCCATACTGATTCTATAGAGGTTGTGACTCCAAGTTTTTAAATAAAGCCTTACTCTTTTAACCATTCACAAATCAAAGAATCTCTGAACCCACCAATCACCTGTAAGCCCTCAGTTCAAGGTTCAAAGTATCCCACCTTTCTGGGCCAAACCAATGTATAACCTCCAAATACTGACTTACAACATTGCCTATAACTTCTGCTCTACTAAAATGTATGAAGCAGAGTTCTGACCTAACTGCCTCGAGACCATTACTCAAGGTTTCCTGGGTTTGTGTTTTTCCTGGACTGCAGTCACTCACATTGGATCAGATTGAAATATAATAAATAAATAAATCATTAAAAAGTAAGCACACATTTTTGTTTGTATAAATTTATGGAGTACAAGTGTAATTGTGTTACATGCATAGATTGTGCAGTGGTTAATTAGGGCTTTTAGGGCATCCATCACACAAACGATG
The DNA here is from genome assembly GCF_000164805.1 of Carlito syrichta. Classification (NCBI taxonomy): domain Eukaryota; kingdom Metazoa; phylum Chordata; class Mammalia; order Primates; family Tarsiidae; genus Carlito; species Carlito syrichta. The sequence goes on from NW_007245712.1 coordinate 18,548, forward strand.
TACATTGTACCCCTTAAATAATCTCTTATCAACCAGCTTCATCCTACCCCTTCACCCTTCCAAGTCTCCGTTGTCTATCATCCCACACTCTATGTCCAGGCACACATATTTGTAATTGTGTTCTTCAAACGACGTCACTGAAATCTTGGGATCCTATGGGAATTTGCTAGTCTCCTATAGGGATGTTTTATAAGTGGGATTTTGTGTGAGTGTGCACACGTTTACATAGTGAAGTGTGTGCGGATATAATTTCAGAACATTATTCCTTTCACTTCTGCCTTCAAACTAAAGCAGATCATTTATTTGCAAATGGGAAGCAAGAACTGGGACAGAGATAACCTGAAGGTGGAAAATTTATTTCACTTGGGTAAGATTAAACCTAAAAAGGAAAGGGTTTTCTTAGAATTCATACAAACTTAATTCCTAAACTTTCATAATATGCACAAATCTTAATTTCATTTTTACTGCCATCATCTTCTATGTGATTACTAGTGATATAAATCTTATTACCATTTGCCTTGAAGATGTAAATCATTAAAATTTTACCATCATATTAAGATTTTTCTGAGTGTTCTTAATATTTAGCTTTAGTGACTGAGATGTTTGAAAGCTCCTGCACTTTAAGGCCTTCATTTTTGCTTTTAGCTTTTGTTGTCATATTAATCACAGATATACTCTTTGCCATTGATGTATGTGAAACCCTTTAACTCTTTTTTTGTTGTTGTCCATGTGAAACATCAATGTGATGGATATGCATGTGATATACAGAATTCCAAATCATACTCATATTTATGAACTTTACTTCAAATATCATATATCTGTGCCAGAATATTCATATACTCATAGGCTATGCCTGACAAAACACTGTGATAAGTTATTATACTCTTGCTTGCTTGGAGGAACTTCACTCTTCAGCATTCTTGTGTTTCCTAAGCATATCCGCATGTTAGTAAAGCATGAATCTTGCTAGGAGAATTATATGCACATGTCCCCAGATTTCCACAGGTGCACATATATAAGAGAAGTATTACTCTATCCTGATCACCATCGATCAAGACATGAAACCTAACCATCCAAAGCCCAAAGGCAGGAAATGCAACATTTTAGGTTAATCTGGGTGGACTTTCAAACATTTTCTTTATTACCAGCTGGCTTAATATTTAACTGAATAGAAAACAGATTCATGGCGTGGAAATTATTTATATATCTATATCTAAATAATGAACCCATTATTCGACTTTTTTCTGTGTACCAAGAAACCAATGACCTTTAATGGGTATTATTACCAACTATAATCGGAAGTATCTAGTGAGAGCCAGAGGAGATGTGTATCCATAGAACAAGCTGCAGAGTGACAGACATGTAGTCATCATCTTTAGAGCCACAGTTCACTTTGGGAGAAGAGCAAAGCTCTGGGACTATTTGAAGTTCATACTTTGTTAGCAGGATTTTGTCATTTCTGCAGTAATTCTCAAGTGCCAGACCCTACTTCCGTGCTATGCCCATTCTTCCCAATGCTGTATGATCAAAGTATACACCCTTCTCAAAAACTGCTACTGTCACAGGTAGGGAAATGCTCGATGTTTGGGAATGTTGATGAGCTTTCTAAGGAGCATGTGACTGGCTGGAATTGGAAAAACAGGATTCTAGTGTCAGCCTTGCCACAAGCTGGCTGTTATGTCCTTGGGCGAGTTTCTTGTCTCCGGGTCACATTTTCTGACCTGTATTGCAAGAGTATCGGTCCCAGCGATCTCTGAGGCCCTTTCCAGCTCCCACAGCCCCTGAAGTTAGATTCATACATCTGTCAGCTGAGTTCCCAAACAATACAGTCTAGAAACAATGATTCTAAAAATAAAGCATACGACTAAGAAACCACAGTCACAAGACTAAAAAACGTCATCCAGTGTGTTTGTCACCTTCAGATGGAACTTACGTAAATTGTTCCATACATATGCAAGTCAATTCTATTTTAGATTCATCATTATTCATTAAACAAAGCATTTTCACTTACTTGTATCTCACTCTAAGCCCTAACTTACAAAATCCAGATGTCTGGCATGAAGATAATATGCCACTTAATGACATTATTGACTTTATTGAAGAAAGCTATAGGAATACATGTCATTAATATTCAAGAATATCATAAAAATGATGACATTTTCTTAAGGGAACCGAGTCGTACAGACTTTGAATGACTTGTATATAATAATCTTGTTGTTCAAGTTTGCTGTTGTGTTATTTTTTTTTAAAGGATTCATTTTATAATGTAATTTATTGTCCATAAAAATCCTCTAAACATTTTTTTTTTGAGTCGGAGTCTCACTCTGTCACCCAAGCTGGAGTGCAGCGGCACACTCATGGCCACCACAGCCTTGACCTGCTGGGGTCTGGAGATCCTTCCACCTCAGCCTTCCAAGCAGCCAGAACTATAGGCGCACACTACCATGCCCGGCTAATTTTTTATTTATTGTAGAGACGAGGTCTTGCCATGTTGCCCGGGCTAGTCTCAAACCCTCAGGCTCAGGCAATCCACTTGCCTCGGCCTCCCAAAGTGCTGGGATTACAGGCTGAGTGACTGAGCCCAGCGTCTCTAAGCATTTTAAATTCACAAAAGTCAAATAACAATACATTTATCTTAGCTATGGACACTTGGACCTGAAAAATCATGAGAAGTTGACCAGTCCTTTTTTTTTCATCTTTATGCAGGGATGGAAAACATCACTAGCAAATTTAGAATGTATCTTATTTTCCAATGTCTCCAGAGACTCAGTTGATATTTTCTTTCCAGCAGTATGACTTGGATGGTTTTTTAAAATAGTTTATTGCAATACTTAAGAATCCTCAATGTCTGACTTTTTAAAATTTTCACCTAATCCTTCAGGCAGCACTTTCCACATCACTTTTCTTGTCTTCTCCATGTGAGATGTAGACAGCAGTTGGGAATTGTTCTTGGCATAGTGACCTTTCTCATTCTCAGTAATGATCTCTATCAGGAAATATCCATATACTCCATGTACTATGAATTGTTCTAGGTTTTTGAGTCTAGAACAATGAAAACAAAAATCTTTGTTCTGGGGACTTTGTATGCTACAGGAGAGAAAGTAGACAATAAACCAGACAAATAAGTAAAATATATAGCATGTTAGATAATGAACAGTACGGGCTAAAGAAAAAAACACGAAGAAAGGAAATTAGGTAGCACTGTAAGGGTGGGTGGTTTGAAATTTAGATAAGGATGCCCCCAAGGATAAGGTGACATCTAACTACTGCAGGCAGAGAAACCAGCAAGTGCAAAGACCCTGAGGCAGAAATATGGCTGGCTTGTATGGTAGGCATGAGTAAGCTAAGGAAAGAAGAATAACAGATAAGGCCAGAGAGAAACTGAGAAGTGATGGGGGCTGGGGCATGAAAGTGCTCACTCTGAAGGGAGGCATTATAAAGACCTTAGCTTTTTCTCTGAGAGAGAACAGAGCCTCTGGAGGAGTTTGAGCCAAGCAATGACATGATCTGATCTACCTGAGTTGCCTTGGTTGCTCTGTCATAGTAGCAGATCAAGCGTGGAAGCAGGAAATTCTGTCTGTAGGCTGTGGCCACAACCATGAGCCTGGCTGAACTCACCTGGGAGTGTCTGTAGATGAACAGAAGAAAAACGAAGGGCGCCACCAAAACGCACCTAGAGAGGAATGACCAAAGAAGCAGAAGGAAAACCACTGAGCACGAACCTTAGAGACTGCATTTCCAGGAAGAGGGAGTGAATAGCTCTGTCAAACGCTGCTCCCTAAAAAGAGAGTAGATCCTTGCTTTAGCCATATAGCATTAGTGGATGTGGTAGAAAACCAACAGGGAGATTAGAATTTGAGAGCCCTTCCGTTTTGGCCAAACTCACAACATAACACCTGGGTACTGCTGAGTAATTTAATGAGCTCTTTGATCCTCAGTGCTCTCACTGGTAACGTAGGTATAATAATTCCTACCTATGGGTGATAAGGTCTTAAGGAAATAATGTTAGGACAGCCTGCATTAGTTTGCTAGGACTACCACAACAAAATAACCACATGCCAGGGGGCTTTAATCACAAAAATGGATTTTCTCACAGCTCTGGAGGCTGGAAGTCTGAGATCAAGATGCCATTAGGGTTGGTTTCTGGCGAGGTCTCTCTTCCTAGCTTGAAAATGGCCACCTTCTCTCCCTGTCTTCTCAAGGCCTTTTCTCTGTGTGTGTGCTTCCTCTTCTTATAAGGGCACCAGTCCTATCAGGTTAGGGCCTCACCTTATGTCCTCATTTAACTTAATTACCTCCTTAAAGACCCTAGCGCCATATAGTCCCATTGAGGATTAGGGCTTCAACCTATGAATCTTGGAAGGGGACACAATTCAGTACACAACGAAGCCCTTAACATTCGTTAGTGCCCCCAAACTCTTCATTCATTCCTCAATTCCTCTATTATTGTTGTTTATGTTATTATCACTTCAAAGTTTTTATTATTTTTATAATCTAGAGCACAATACATAATAAAATACACATAAAATTCTCACATAGAAATTTTTAAAAGTATGACTAGTCTAACAAGGTTTAATTAGCATCTTGAAAAGGTATTTTTTTTTTTTAAAGAAAAATGTTGGCTAATACTGCCATCTATTGGAATTTTGGTCAAAGTTCATTTGTTGGACTGTTCATCCTTTGTCAATGCCTTATATGCTACTGTGATTATTTTCTTTTTCTAAAAAGTGTAAAATTGAATGATCTTGTAGTCAGTTTAACCCTATAGTAAGTATTCTAAGACATACACAGTGATTTTACCATGACAGAACTAGCCTTTTTTCTTTTCTTTTTTAACTTCTAAGATTCATTCTAAATTTGACAAATGCAAGCTGTGTACAGGGAGGCACAGATGGAAAAATATCTGAAGACAATTTAGTTCTCATCTGCACTAATTTTATTTTTACTTCTCCATGATAAATTTTTTGCTGTTTGGGCTTACATAAACTACAAATAAAAAGGGTTCCTAGCAGAAGCCTGTTAGTGGAAAATGAAAGCTTCAGATCTTAAGCAGATGCTCACCTGCTGATGGTGAGGACCACATTCTGAAATCACTGAGCTGGCATTCAGCCTCACAGAAGAAATGCAATAGACATCATAAATGTGGTACTTTGATGATACTATTGTTAAGAGAATCGGTAGACATCCTCATACTTTGCTGGGAGGAATACACAACGGTATGGCCTCCATGTGAAATCTATCCAGGTAAATATGTGTCTATCCTTTAACCCAGTGATTCCATTTGTAAGAATTTATTTTAGCCAGGCATGGTGGCTCACGCCTGTAATCCCAGCATTTTGGAAGGCCAAAGCGAGAGGATTGCCTGAGTCCAGGGGTTCGAGATCAGCCTGGGCAACTTGGTGAGATCTTGTCTCTACAATAAATTTAAAAATTAGCTGGGCGTGGTGGACCACGCCTGTGGCTCCAGCTAGTTGGAAGACTGAGGTGGAAGGATCGCCTGAGCCCAGCAGGTCGAGGTTGCATGGCTGCGAGCATGCCACGGCATTCCAGACTGGATGACAGAGTGAGACTCTGACTCAAAAAGAAAGAGTTTATTTTAGAGATGGAGCCACAAGTGTGTAAAATGATGGATGGATGTAGCGTGTCATTTTTTATTATAGCAAAGATTGGTAACAATCTAAATGCTATCAATGCGATACTTCTAAAATAAATTATGTTTCAGTCATATAAAGGAATATTATTTAGTCATAAAAAGAATAAGACAGGGCAACAGTGGCACATGGTCCCCACAGCTCCAGTGCTGGACATGTGGGAGAAGCCCCCAACAGTGGCAATACAGTGGTAGCATCTGGGCAATGCTGCAGGTCCCCTCAGGCACCAGTGTCCTGGCATCTTACTAAGGTTCCAGAAGAGTGGCAAGTTATTTAAGAATGCCGTGGAAACTTCCACGAAAATACATCATCATCAGTAGCATTGAGGCTCTGAGGCCAGAGGGACAAATCAATGAGAGTGGAGTTAGAGGAATATACTATAGAAGAAGAGTCAGATGACAAGACTGAGCAGTGTCTCGGGGAAAGTCCTGCAAAAGGAAACAAAGTCTTTAAGACTATGTCTACACTAAACTTGCAAGGAAAGTCAGAGGGTTCAGAACATCTTTTAGTGTTCCCTGCAATCCTGCAAACTGGAGTTCCCCAAGAAGTTTTTGAAATGGATGTTCTGTCTGCATTCCAGAAATCTTAGTTTAAAAAATTTATGGGTAACCCCCTGGGGTCCTCTCCCACATGGGAGCTTTTCTGTCCTCTCAATAAATTCTACTTTTAAAAAAATTTACATTTGTGGAAGACTTGACAGCAGCAGCAGAGAGTCAGGGGGCAAACAGACATACCCGCTGCATGGACAGATTATAAGGTAGTGGGAAGTGAGTTCTAGGAGACCCACATACTGTCAGTGGATACTGGGATCTGCAGAGAGCTTCTAAATCACAGGTCTCCCTTAATTAAATCTCAAAACTGCAAAAAAGCACAGGTCCCCACTTCTAGACCAGATCCAGAATTGAACAAAGCCAGAGGACCTGCATGAGGAAGAACAGGAGATTGGACAAACAGAAATAAAAACTATCCCCCATCACTGAACAACAGGATTAAAGAAGAGATTTTAAAAAGGGGAGGAGGAGGAAAACCAACACAAATGAAGAAAAAACAAAGGAAGAGTGTGAGTCTTACGCAGATCCCTGGGAGGTCAGTCACTGAGAAAACAGACTTTGGAATTCAAACAATGAAAAGCCCCTAGAATGACTGGTCTCAAACCACAAACCCCGATATCAAGATATTAATAGAGAGAATAAATAAAAATGAGGAGAGACAAAAGGAAAGAATAAAGGAGTTGATAACTGACATAATAGCAATAAAGAATACAGTGAATGAAATAAATAACACACTGATAAGCATGGAAAGCAGAATTAACCAAGCAGAAGAAAGAGTCTCAGAGCTTGAGGACCAAAATTTGGAACTAATCCAAACGGTTAAAAACATAGAAAAGAAGCTTTAAAAGACACAATAAAACCTCTGAGAGATGAGTGATTATGTCAAGAGGCTGAGCCTAAGATTAATTGGAATCCCTGAGGCAGATGGAGAGCCAGAGACCGCCTTGAAACAAACAAATGAAATTATCCACGAAAAACTCCCTAATCTCATCAATGACACAACCATTCAAGCACAAGAGATTCAGAGGACCCCTGCAAGGCAACAAATGAGAAGACCAACTCCTAGACACATAGTAATTTGCCTACACAAAGTAGGTATAAAAGAAAAAATCCTAAAGGCAGCAAGAGAGAAAGGTCAGACTATCTACCAGGGAAGAACAATTAGAATAGCAGCAGACTTATCTACAGAAACACTTCAGGCTTGGAACCCAACCTTCAAAGTTCTCAAAGTAAACAATTTCAACCAAGTATTACCTATCCAGCTAAGCTAAGTTTCATCCGTGATGGAGAATCAAAATCCTTCCCAGATATCCAATCCCTAAGAGTTTATGCTGCCTCCAGACGAGCTCCACAAGAAATACTTAAGAAAGTATTAAATACAGAAGAAAGGAAAAAAAGAACGATACATCCTTCCTAAGAATGCAGGAAAAAGATGGAAAACACACATGAATCAACAAAAATCAAAAGAAAGACAACAAACAGCAGCAACAGCAACAAATTCTATAAGTAACTCATGACAGGGATAAACTCTCACATCTCAAAAACTTGCCTGAATGTGAATGGACTAAATGTACCACTGAAAACACATAAAATGGCAAATTGGATAAAATATCATGATGCCACAATATATTGTCTCCAAGAGACTCATCTCACCAGAAAGGAAACTCACAGACTCAAAGTAAGAGGATGGAAAACAAAATTTCAGGTGAACGGAACACAAAAGAAAGCAGGAGTTGCGATCTTAATATCAGACAAACTTCCCTTTAAGCTATCAAAAATTTTAAAAGATATGGAAGGTCACTACATAATGATAAAAAGTTCGATCCATCAACAAGAAATGTCTATCCTAAACATATATGCACCCAATATAGGAGTACCAACTCTCATAAAGCAGCTTCTAGGTAAACTAAAAAAAGATATTGACTCTAACACTATCATAGCTAGGGACTTAAACACCCCCGAACAGCCCTAAACAGATCATCAAGACAAAAAAAAAAAAAAATCAACAAGGAGATCTGGAACCTCAGTGTGATGTATGACCAAATGGACTTAACTGATACCTACAGAACACTCTACCCAACAACCACGAAATATATATTCTACTCATCACCACATGGAACGTACTCTAAGATGGACTACATCCTCATCCATAAATCAAGCATAAACACATTACACAAGATTGAAATACTGCTTTGCACTTCTCAGACCACAGTGGAATAAAAATAAACATCAACACTAACAAGCTTCCCCCAAAACTCACAGAGACATGGACACTAAACAGTGCGATGCTAAACAACTCCTGGGTCAACATGGAAATCAAAACCGAGATTAAAGGATCTTGGAAAAAAATGAAAATGAAGAAACATCTTACCAAAATCTCTGGGATGCCATGAAAGCAGTACTAAGGGGGGAATCCATATCTCTACAAACACACAAGAAGAAAATGGAAAGATCATAAGTTAACAGCCTAACAAATCACCTAAGGAAGCTGGAAAAGCAAGACTACTAAAACCCTAACTTAAGCAGAAGAATCCAGATCACTAAAATAAAAGCCCAGTCAGGCGTGGTGGCTCAAGCCTGTAATTCCAGCAATTTGGGAGACTGAGGCAAGAGGATTGCCTGACCTCAGGAGTTTGAGACCAGTCTGGGCAACTGGGCAAGACCTCAGCTATACAATAAATTAAAAAAACTAGCTGGGTGTGGTGGTGCGCACCTGTGGTTCCAGATACTTGGAAGGCTTAGGTGAAAGGATTGCCTGAGCCCTGCAGTGGCTATGAGCATGCCCCTGCACTACTCTGTACTTTGAAAATCCAAAAGAATCTGTCAGAAATCTCCTTGCACTGATAAAGGACTTTGGCAAAGTCTCAAGGTATAAAATAAATGTGCAAAAGACAGTTGCATTCCTACACACCAACAGTAAACAAACAGAAACCTAAATAAAAAGCACAATACCACTCACAATAGCCACACACAAAAAATGAAATACCTTGGCATCTTCCTAACCACAAAGTCAAAGACCTTTACAACAAAAACTGCAAAACACTGCTCAAAGAAGTCAAAAATGACATAAACAAATAGAAAAATATTCCATGCTCATGGTTTGGAAGAATCAACATTGTTAAGATATCCATCTTACCCAAGGCAATCTACAGATTTAATGCAATACCCATTAAATTACCAGCAGCATTCTTCTCAGACCTGGAAACAACAGTACAAATAGTCATATGGAAACATAAGCGACCACAAATGCCAAGACAATCCTCAACAGAAAAAATAAAGCGGGAGGCATCACGCTCCCAGACTTTAATCTTTATTATGGATTCATTTGCAAGATATATTGTTAAGAAGAAGAGCAAAGTGCAGGGTACTGTGTATGATATATACATTTGTTTAGAATTATATTTTGCTTCAAGTAACAGTAAGCTCATTATAGTGATTTAAACTGTTTCTGCTGCTAATATAAACAAATCCAGATATAGACAGCACGTGGCTTGCAAGGACTTCATCATTTTCAGGACCCAGTTTCCTTTATCATGTTTCTCTGCCAGCTCAAATGGTCTGTTTCATGGTCTAAGAAGGTTGCTTAGCTCCAGGCACCAAGTCCACATTCCAGCCAGCAGAAAAGCAAAAGACTTTTGACAACTGCAACATGCACTTAGACTTCTATTTCAGTATCTAGAACTTAGTTACGTACACATTATAATTAGCTAAAAGAAAGGCTGCAAAACACAGTTGTCTTTGGGAAGAACTGGATGACGGGAGGGAAGAGGTGAGTAGAGGCAATTTTTGCAACTTGCTGTTTTTTCTTCTGAATTTTATACTGTGATCATGTGATTTCTATAGAAAAAAATTACAATGCAACAACTAATATTTGGCTTTGAAATTATGCACCTAGATCTGCTTTGTTAGTTAAAAGTTCCCCCAAGCTTTATTGAGGTATAATTGACAAATAAAAATTATATATATTCAAGGCATACATGTGACATTTTGATGTCTGTATACACTGTGATTACCATAATATAGTTAATTAACATATAATCGCCTCACATAGTTACCATTTGTATGTGTATGGTGAGAACATTTAAGATCTACTCTCTTTAATTAAAAGGTTTCTAGAAGGAACACATTGGAGAGAAGTAAAGCCCTTCTAATGGAAGAAAAGACCTAGGAAATAGGAGTTGTGTTTTCATTATGAAAGACCAGAGTTTCAAGTTGACTCTCACACCCTTCACATGATATATGGTGAAAGCATATGTTACTTCGCTGAGATGAAATTTGAGGACAGTTTGCAAGAATAGACAGAAAATAAAAACCCAGTGGGGGAAATATTTGTTCTTCAGAGTCAGTAGTAACTTTATTGTATGCTTGCCCTCTGTCACTTATGCCAATAAACTTACAAATGAAAAATACACATTTGATGGTATATACTGTTAGTTCTTCCAGCTACATTTGATGGCACAAAATCATTCATTCTGGAGAAAGACTCCATGAATTACCTGAATGTGGGAATGTCTCATTTCTTTTATATTAATTCAAAGACAAGATAGCACACACTGCAGAGTGATCTCATAAATATAAAGATGCACACTCGAATGAAATCCAGAAGTCTGAAAAATACAGAAAGTTCTGAATTTTAACAATTACTTTAACAGTCATGTGAAAACTCCTGCTGGAATGAAATCCTATCATTGTTAGTAAAATGGAAACCCTGATGCAGGTTAATTATAATACGTTTGAGCACATTTACAACATGAATAAAATGTTACAGGAATCACAAATAAATTGTGTTTACCTATGGCTGCTTTTTTTTTTCTTTTTGAGTTGGAGTCTCACTCTGTCGCCCAGACTGGAGTGCGGTGGCTGAGCTGCTGAACTCCGGCAATCCTTCCACCTCAGCCTTCCAAGTAGCCGGAATTGCAGGCATGCACTACCACGCCTGGCTGATTTTTTGATTTATTGTAGAGATGAGGTCTCGCTGCCCAGGCGAGTCTCGAACCTGCGGGCTCAGGCAATCCACTCACCTCAGCCTCCCAAAGGCGCGGGATTATAAACTGAGCCACCGAGCCCAGCTTGTGGCTGCTTTTTAAAGCATGCTCTGTACTGTGCATTTCTACTTCTTTTGCAAAGAAACACTGAGGTGAGCATTCTGTTCATACTCTAAGCAAAAGTACACCACCTGCCCAATGCAGTAGCTAACACCTGTAATCCCAGCAATTTGAGAGATGAAGGTAAGAGGATTGCCTGAGTCCAGGTATTCCAGACCAGCCTGGACAACTTGGCAAGACCTCATTTCTACAATAAATAAAAAAATTAGCTGGGTGTAGTGGTGTGCACCTGTAGTTCCAGCTACTTGGAAGGCTGAGGCAGAAGGATCACCTGAGATCCTAGAAGGTTGAAGCTGCAGTAGATGTGAGCATACTACTGTACTCCAGCCTGGGCAACAGAGTGAAACTCCTACTCAAAAAAAGAAAAGAAAATACACCAGCTTAATATGTAGTTTAAGGCCAGTAAATAAAATTTTTCTCTATTCATTTTTAAACGTGTTGAATATATGGGCAAATTAAAATGTATTTCTAATATGTATGAAGGTTTAGATTGATATAGTTTTTCATTGTTCTGTGATTAGTTTTTCATTTATAAAAATTAACCTGCTAATTGTTGGGGTTTTTCTGATTGGTCCTATACTGCAGAATTTATATATCCTCACCCATTATACGTTTATTCGATCTTTTATTTTTATGGCAAAAACTACTCATTTTTTTATAGGAAAAGTTTTGTTTTTTGGCTTTTTTTGGTAATTAAGAGTTAGTGTCAATTTATAGATGTGTAAAGATTATAATAGAAGCATATGAATTGTTATTTTTTCCTGTGACTTTTTACCTGGTTATTATTCTGGCTGTTATTTGTACTGGTCATTTTGAATTAAGGAGAAAAAACAGAGACAGGAAAATGTGTTGTCCAATCTGAAGAAGAAAACATTCAGTAAGATGTTAAATTTTTTTTTTTTTTGAGCCAGAGTCTTACTCTGTTGCCCAGGCTGAAGTGCAGTGGCACACTCATGGCCACTACAGCCTTGACCTACTGGGTTCAGGCAATCCTTCCGCCTTAGCCTTCCAAGTAGCTGGAACAATAGGTGCGCACTACTGCATCAGGCCAATTTTTTGATTTATTGTAGAGACGAGGTCTCGCCAAGTTGCTCAAGCTTGTCTCGAACCTCTGGACTTAGGCAATTCTCTTGCCTTGGCCTCACAAAGTGCTAGGATTACAGGCTTGAGACACCGCACCCAGCCAATGTTAATTTTAAAAAAATTTTTTGAAAAATCAGATTGAAAAAGGTTTATGCTGTTTATCATTTGTTGAATGTTTTACTTTCAAGTCTCATTGAACTTTTAAACATACTTTTTATGTATCTATTGGGAAAAACTTGTGGTTTTTCAAATGTATTCTACCAATATGGTATATTACATTAATTGTGTTTTAGATGTAAAAGCAATATTGTTTCTCTGAGTTGCCTTACACAAATAAACCTTTGCCCAGATTTAAAAAAAAAAAAAAAGGAGAGGGGAAAAAATACACATCTGAGAGAAGCTTAGGGGTGCGTAGTAACTGACCTGTAGTCCAAGTTACTTGGAAGGATCACTTGAGTTCAGGAGTTTGATCTCCTAACACAGAGAGATCTTGTCTCTAAAACCAAATAGGTATGAATGTGCATATCTTGATAGATCCTTTTCAAGATCAATTTTTAAAATTTTCATATGAAATTAATAGAGATGTATATATCTATTTGTGTTTAGAGTATATATATGTATATTTACATATATATGCATATATATATACATTTGAACATTGGGATCAGATACCTTGGGCAAAATGCTCAAATCAGATGAACATATTGGAACACTTAACTTTGCTCTCTTCCCAGAGTAAGACTGAGAAGTTGAAAGATCTTAGCTCAGTGCTTGGTGGCGAGTGGGTCATGTGAGTGTTGAAAGGCAGCTTAGGGGCTGTGCCTGGATCTGGCTGTGCCTGGACCCACCTGTAACCCCACCTGCTTGCTGATGTCTGAAATTCCTCTCCCAAGAGATGAAACCTCTCATTCCACAATTTGGCAATAAACCTTAAAGTCTGAGACTAAATCATGTGAAAACGACTGACATGGCAAGCCACAGAAAGCCAGAGAGCAACATGGGCCTTTCAGCAGGTGGCTACCGCCCCTGTAAGGAAAGGGAGCTAGGACAGAGGATGCAGCCTGGAATGTTATCACAGAGGAGGGCGATCTCTGGACGGAGGGCAGAGGACAGGCAGCCCCAGGCCCTGAGATAAAAGACACTCCCTTTTAAGGAAAATGTCTGTGACTCAGAAGCAAGAGGCATAGGGGAAGAAAGACGGCAGCGTCCAGAGAAAAGTTCTGATAGAACCACATTCCATTCCTAGAAGACTCACCATCGCCATGGGGGTACACATTTTTAAAGTGAGGCAGGGTTAGGAATGAAGGCACGACTAGCAGTGGCCATTATGACTGGTATGAGATGGTATCTAATTATGGTTTTAATTTGCATTTCTCTGATGATTAGTGATGTTTTGTCTGTTTAAAAATGAATCTTGAAAAGGATCTAGCAATTTCTTACAAAACTAAACATACGCAGTCATCTCTCAGTATCCCTGGGGGTTGGTTTCAGGAACCCTGTGGATATCAAAATCCGTTGATGCTCAAGATCCTGATATAAAATAATGTAGTATTTGTGTATAACCTATGCAAATCCTCTCATATACTTTTAAATTATCTCTAGATTACTTGCTTTACCCAATAAATACTAAATGTCCTGTAAATAGTTGTTATACTTTATTGTTAAAGGAATAATTACAAGAAAAAAGTATATGCATGTTCAGTACAGCTGCAGCCTCCTTTTTTCCTTTTTCAGTTTCTGATCTGTAGTTGATTGAATCCATGAATGTGGACACCCCACAAATATTGGGCACCAGCTGCATCTATCTTATGAACTGACAATTCTACTCCTGACAATTCCTCTTATGTATGTCCTCCAAGTGGCTTGTTGAAAAGTGTCAGCCGGGCTTGGTGGCTCAGCCTGTAATCCCGTGCCTTGGGAGGCTGAGGTGAGTGGATTGCCTGAGCCCGTGGGTTCGAGACCCGCCTGGGCAACTTGGTGAGACCTCATCTCTACAATAAATAAAAAAAAATTAGCCGAGTGTGGTAGCGTGCTCCTGTAGTTCCAGCTACTTGGAAAGCTGAGGCGGAAGGATCGCCGGAGCCCAACAGGTCGAGGCTGTGGTGGCCAGGAGCGGCCACTGCACTCCAGTCTGGGCAACAGAGTGAGACTCCAACTCAAAAAAAAAAAAAAAAAAGAAAAGTGTCCATAACTTTATTCATAATGACTAAAAACTGAAAACAGCCAATGGGAAAGTGGATAAACCAACTATGGTAAATTCATACAATGAAATACTAAGCAATAAATAAGGGATGAACTATTGATATAGACCAGTGGTCCACAAACTTTTTGGCTCAAGGACCGGTTTCATGGAAGACAATTTTTCCATGGGAGGTATATTTTTTCGGGATGATTCAAGCACATAATATTTATTATGTACTTTATTTCTATTATTATTACTTTGTAATATATAACAAAATAATTATAACTCATCATTTTTAAAAAGTTGAGGATGGCAGTGGTAAATAAAATAATGGGCAAGCCACGAGTGGACTAAAGCAAGCGTCAGATTGTATAAGTGTTGGATTCTGACTTAAGGTCTGCCACCAGATGCAGCTGTACAATTGAAGTACATCATTTCACTTGCAGCTCACTGATAAAGTTTTGAGATGAGTCTGCAAGCAATTGATTCATGATGGTCTCTGTGCAACCAAACCTCACAGCCAATGTTCATCTGTATCTGCAGCCACTCCCCAGCGCTAGCCTCACCATCTCAGCTCCCTCTCAGATTATCAGGCATTCGATTCTCATAAGGAGCTCCCAACCTAGATCCCTCCCATGCACAGTTCACAATAGGGTTCACGCTCCTCTGAGAATCTAATGCTGCTGCTAGTCTGACAGCTCTCTGAGCACTGATGGATCGCTCCTCCTTCCCCGAACTCCATGTATTTGAGGACTCTGAAATACATGGAGTTGGAGCTCAGGTGGTAATGTGAGTGGTGGGGAGGGGCTGAAAATAGAAATGAAGCTTCACTGACTTGCCCAGCACTCACCTCCTCCTGTGTGGCCTAGTTCCTAAGAGGCCATGGACCGGGACCAGTCTGTGGCCCAAGGGTTGGGGGTTGGGAACCTCTAATACAGTGAACAACAGGATAAATTCCAAAAATACTAAATATGCTGAATGAAAGAAGCTTTACACAAAAGAACACATGAACACATAATATATATATATATATATTTATACCGGGGGTGCCAAAAAATATATACACATTTTAAGAGATGTTAAGAGATGATAATCAGAAGTGTCTGGAAGCTGATGGTAACCACTTTGAGCACCACTTGTGAATACAGAAGTCAAACATGACTTATATTCATCTTATTGGGTATTACAATTTCAATACAGTTTTTTCTTTTCTTAAAATGTGTATTCTTAGCCAGGTGCAGTGACTCATTCCTATAATCATAGCACTTTGGGACACTGAGGCAAAAGAATTGCCTGAGCCCACAGGTTCAAGACCAGCGTGGGCAACTTGGTGAGACCTCATCTCTATAATAAATCATAAAAATTAGCTGGGTGTGATGGTGCACACCAGTAGTTCTAGCTACTTGGATCACCTGAGCCCAACAGGTCGAGGCTGTGGTTGCTGTGAGCATGCCACTGCACTGCAGCCTGGGCAATAGAGTGAGACTCTGACTCAAAAAAAAAAAAAAGTATTCTTTTTTTGGCACCCTCTGTATATGTATTTCTCAAACGAGTAAAACTAATCTATAGACTAATCTAAGGTGGGGGCAAGAGAATCCAGAGCAATGGTTGCCTCTGGGAGGTGGGACAGTAGAGGTAGGGTCCAACTGTAAAGGACCCTTTGAGAACTTGATATACTATATCTTGACAGGGGTTTGCATTGTGCAGATATATAGCCTTTCTTTTAACTCACTGAATAACACATTTCGGAACTGTGCATTTCATTGTATGTAAATTTTACCTCAAAAGACAAAACGGTCAACAAACACTGAACTCTAATAAAAGACACGCATGTTGGAACATATGGGGAGAAGTGTATTGCTGCCTGTGATATCCTTGGAAATGCATTTTAAAAATGGATTGGTGGGTGGTTAAAGAGACGAATAGATGGATAAATATGTATTAATGAGGAAAGTCAGGAAGAATGCTCATTCTTAAATCTAGTTGGTGAGCATGTGAGTGCTCACTGCACAGCTTCTTTAATTTGGGGTGTGTTTAAAAGCTTTTATAGTAAAATGTTGAAATAATCTGATCATGAATCAGGAGTTCTAATGAAGAGTTTGAGTTCTACCTTGCATATCTTTGTAGGAGGTTGGGGCTGTGGGAGAGGAAGGAGGTTGCCAAGAGAAAAATCTGTCAGCAGCGGAGAGCCCTTTTATTGTATTTGTTTCCCAAAATTGGCACATGTTAGAGCCTCAATAAAATATTTTTGAATGAATGAAATGAATAAATGATTGAGACATATCTAAACCAGTGACCCAGGAAACCATAAAGGAAGAATAATCATGAATATTACATAAAATAAGCATGAATATTACAGAAAACCCCATGAGGGCACATACTTAAACCAAAGAATAAATACATGTCTGAAATGATCAGGCTTTAATATTCATTCCATCAACAGGGTGCCTGAATGAAATGTAATTGTACACCTAACCCTTAACTGTACCCCACAAAACCATAATAAAAAATATTGATTTAATTAAAAGAAATTCATTCCAATGTGTATCTCAAAAGCAGGAAAAGACAAAAAGGAAAATGTGAAGTCATGTCTAAGACTAGTTTTTTGACCAACTTGGATCATTCTTCAGTCATGAAGCACACTCTGAAGATAATGTTACTTTCTCTTTTGAGAAGTCACATTAGGAATGAGGCTTTGGGACAAATTCATTGAACATGGTATAATGATTCTGCTAAGATCAAATACATTTTGCTGCAAGGGCACCTCAAATACATGGAGTTTGGGGAAGGATCCTTCTGTGGGCCCTGCTCAGAGAGCTGTCATTCTGACATTTGCTTGGAGTTCAGTGGGTCCAGAGGACTTGAAAATGGAAAGAAACTGGGTGTGTTCATCAGAAGTTCATGCTTTTGAATGAACACTTCTCAAAAGAAGACATAAGGGCAGCCAATAGATACACGAAAAAATGCTCAGCCTCCCTTATCATCAGAGAAATGCAAGTCAAAACCACATCGAGAGACCACTTAATCCCAGTAAGAATGGCCATCATTAATAAAACAAACAACAACAGATGTTAGCAAGGCTGCAGAGAAAAAGGAACGCTTCTACACTGCTGGTGGGAATGCAAACTAGTGCAACCTCTTTGGAAAACAGTGTGGCGATTTCTAAAAGAACTAGACACTGGCCGGGCTTGGTGGCTCAGCCTGTAATCCCGCGCCTTTGGGAGGCTGAGGTGAGTGGATTGCCTGAGCCTGAGGGTTCGAGACCCGCCTGGGCAACCTGGCGAGACCTCATCTCTACAATAAATCAAAAATGAGCCAGGCATGGTAGCATGTGCCTGTAGTTCCAGGCTAAGGAGGAAGGATTGCCGGAGCCCAGCAGGTCGAGGCTGCAGTGGCCGGGAGCAGCCACTGCACTCCAGTCTGGAGTGAGATTCCAACTCAGAAAAAAAAAAAAGAGCTAGACATTGACCTTCCATATAATCCAGCAATCCCCCTACTGGGAATATACCTGGAGGAACTCAAATCATTCTACAAAAAAATACCTGCACACTCATGTTTATTGCAGCACTATTCACAATAACAAAAACATGGAACCCATCATGCTGCCCATCAAAACTGACTGGATTGAAAAAAATGTGGTACATATACACAGTGGAATGTCATGCAGCCATAAAGAAGGACAAACGTGGACTTTGCAGCAACTCGGATGGATTTAGAGTCTATCATACTCAGTGATCTATCACAGAAACAAAGGACAGAGTACCACATGTTCTCACTCATGAGCAGACCCTGAACATTTACCAAAATACTGTAAGAAAGGGATTGGCAGTAGCGGTATATTGCCGTGGGTGAAGGAGGAGGTACAACATCAATAAAGGTTCCTGATCTCAAGCCAGGCAAAGTGGGGACCAAACTTTACCTGTACAATAACCACATGTATACCTAATCCTGAATTGTATCACACATCCTTAAAAAAAAAAAATTCATGCTTCTTTCTATGAAGTGAAGGAACAGGAAAACTGCGGGGTCTAGGGATTCTAATCCCTAGTTGCACATTGGAATCATTAGGAGCAGTTCACAGAGTGTTGATGTGGAATTAAAGGCCAACTCTCTGACCCAACCAATTGAATCAGACCCTCTGGGATTAGGACTGTGATAAAAAACTAATGTACAGCCAAGATTGAGAGCCAGCTGACCCCAGACACTCGAAACCTGTAGAAAGATGATGAAACTGGAATCCTTGAATTATGTACTGGCCTACACAAGATGAAACCTCTATCTTATCATTAATGAAGACACAAAAGAGGGGGCTGTGAGGTCATCATAAAATGTCAAAGCCTCAGTAGGAGGTAAAGGTATCAAATGATGGAATTGACTTCTTGCCCTGAAAATAGAAAATAACAATGCTTTACTTATTTATTATTTATTTGTTTATGTTCCTTTCAGCTTGTCAAGGTAATCTGTCTATTATTCAAGGAAACTGTCCCACTAGGTATGAAGATGGTCCCCAAGATCAGGCTTTACTTACAAGCCATTTTGCCAAAATCAGTTTATTTCTTGGGCCTCTCCTATGTATGTGTCCCAGTCATTTAATGGGAAAACATGACTCAGCCATCTTTGTGTCACCATTGGAAAGGTATCTAGAAAAATAATTTTGTTATTCTCAGAGGATGGAGCAAACTAGCATGACTCTTTTCCAAAATGCATTACTTCTAGAAAATTTGAAGGGTTATTATCTTTTATGGGTTCTATGTAAGTAATAAAAAAGGTTCTGCCAGGCAGTTAAAGCTCTTTAATTGTTCAACATCTTGGAGACTTAGGATTGTGTTCTTTCTTGGTGTTGCAATAGCTCAAGCTTGCCTTTTTAATAACAGAGTAGGATTCTACATATAGAGATCCTGGGGACAAGGGTGACATGCTTTACTAGGGCAAGAGGTGTGCCCAGGGAAAATGGACTAGGATGATTCAGAAAATCAAGGTGAGTTTTTTCCCCCCCACAAGTCTCAAATTTTTCTTTATTTTAACTATTCCGGTTTCACTCTCCACAAGAGAAATTAACCTTTTAGAAACTTCTTTTTTTACTGAAAATATAGTTTATTTAGAAAGTAAATTGGGGGGGGAGAGATTTATTCACCTCTCCAAGGTAGGAGAGGGGGCCAGGAACTTTTTAAGAACATTTATTGACACCAACCATGTATCAGATATCTGTGATATATCAGGAAGCAAAACAGATTCAGCTCTTCCTTCTCTGTCCTCATACCCAATCAAGGTCATTTTTCCCCCCAACTTTTGAAGAAAGAGGCTCAAAAAAATCAGAAAATCTAAAACAAAATGGTTTAAAAAAAAACACAAAAACACCCTAATACCCTTCAGTTGAATTTAGCAACTGTTATTATTTGATCACATTTGTTTACCTCAGATAGATTAGATAGATTGATTGATTGATAGATTGATAGATAAATATAGATAGATAGATAAGTAGATAGGTAGAGATAGATAGATAGATAGATAGATAGATAGATAGATAGATAGATAGATAGGAGATAGGCGTACATTTTTTTCTAAGCCATTTGAAAGTAAATTCAGACATCATAATGCATAGCATTGATATGCTTCAGAATGCATCTCTTCAAAATCAAGGCTAGATTTTGAAGAGAGAAAAGGTGATGCATTTTTTTTTAAGCTAGACTGTGTCATTTGAAGAGACTGTGTTCTGGGCATAGAATTCAAAGGGGAAAGTAAGTTGGAGTTAAGGTAACCATCTAGCCTGCAGTTTCGACCTGGACTTGGATTTTATAACTAGCCTAGCAAAATGCTATGCATTGTTAATCTGTTTAGGCTGTGATTAACAGCAAAAATTTATTTCTCACAGTTCTGGAGACTGGGAAGTCCAAGATCAGTGTATCAGCAGATTCAGTGTCTGGTGAGGGCCTGTTTCCTGGTTCACAGATGGCATGTTGTCACTGTGTCCTTGCATAATGGTAGGGGCAAAGGAACTCTCCAGAATCTCTTTATTTTATTTTATTTTATTTTATTTTTTGAGTTGGAGTCTCACTCGGTCACCCAGACTGGAGTGCAGTGGCCGCTCCCGGCCACCGCAGCCTCGACTTGCTGGGCTCTGGCGATCCTTCCGCCTCAGCCTTCCGAGTAGCCAGAAGTACAGACATCCCCTACCACGCCCGGCTGATTTTTTTGATTTATTGTGGAGATGAGGTCTCGCCAAGTTGCCCAGGCGGGACTCCAACCCGCGGGCTCAGGCAATCCACTCACCTCAGCCTCCCAAAGGCGGGATTACAGGCTGAGACACCGAGCCGGCTCAGGATCTCTTTATAAAGGCACTAATCCCAATCGTGAGGGTTCCATTCTCACGTCTTAATCTCTTCCCAAAGCCCCCACCTCCTAATACCATTACCTTGGGGGTTAGGATTTTAACCTGTGAATTTGGGGAAGGACACAAGCATTCAGTTCATTGAACCCATATTCCCAAGGCCCAGAGGTAATATCTAGCTTATCTGTAGGTGAAACATGTTCAACAGTAAAACAGCAATTTAAGAGTCTCTTGGCAAGTGAGATTTGATGAGTAACAGAAGTACCTTTAACTATCTGTGTCTAGGTAACTTGTATTTCTGTCTCCTCAACTCACCCTCTAAAATTCTCACATTGAGCCCAAAATGATTTTGCATACCAGTGCCTCTGCAACTGGCAGAACATGTGATATCCTTTTGACCCATCTGAGTATCTAAAATACTGTATTGAAACATTGTCACAATTTAATTTAATTGTTCCTTTCCCTCCCCTACCATTTAATCTTTGGTGGCAACAGGGATTACTAATATACTTTTGAGCATTCTGTTTGTTGTCAGTTTATTTCAGGATGTTACTTTGATACAAATTATAATTCTGTCCTCAGTTTAATCAATTGCTTTCTAGTGCAGCTTTACTGCACCATCTATTTAATCAAATATTGTCAGTGTTTCCATCTGTTTTGTGTACATTATTATGTTCTCAAAATTGAGTCTAAATTTAGTCCAGTCTTTTTTTAGAATGTATCTTTCTATATAAAAGTCAATGCAGAAAATATAATATTTTGAGATTAAAAAAAGTAAAGACATGTCCCAGTTAATGTAACTGATTTTAGTAACATTGATATTCCTTAATGTCCAACATATATATCTATCACATTTGAAACTCAAGAGACCAAAAATAACTTGTTATATTTACTGCCACACTGAGCCATATGGGACATTAAAAATAACACGTATTCATAAACAGGAGATAAGATGGTATGACAATATAAAACTAAGAAGAACATTGTATCTGGGCTCTATAGAAAGAGACTGACTGATTTTTTCCAAAAATTCATTTTTATCAAAACTCATACATATTCAGTGAAACAAAACATGCCAGTGAATTCAGAACATTATTTCTTAGCATCTGTTGGTGGGAATTATGTAAAATACTTAATGCAATATGTTTTTATTGCAATCCTATTTTTGTTTCCCAACCAGTGACTTTTCATTTAAACCAATATGTTTACCTGAGGCCCACATGCATGCATTTATCAGAACTGAAATACAGATTTGCACGCAGGCAACACGTTGGAGGCTAAGTCGATGCATTTTGATGCAACTCAGCCAATTTTCCACATTGTGTGTTTTAATTCTCTAAGGACTTAAGGCCCCATATAATGGCAAGTGTACTCAATTGTGATGACGAGAAGGGGAACTGATGTCTTGGACTGTAAAGAAATACAACAAGAGCCTCAGCTCTATTGAAATCTTGCCATCTAAAGTGAACTTCAGGGATCAGCAGCATTGGCATCCCTGGGAGTTTGTTAAAAAGACAGAATCTGGACAGAATTTCGAGTCCCCTCCCACTGTCAGAGCTTTTCTGTCCTTTCAATAAACCCTGCTTTCTAAAAAAAAAAACCACAGAATCTTGAGTCCCATCCCAGACCTACTGATTCAGAATCCTAATTTTAATAAGATCCCCAGGTGATCTGTTTGAACAGTAGAACCTGAAAGCACTGTGTTAAAGCAAACTCCTAAATGCCTACAGTTACAGCTAGGGTGATACTAGTTTCTTGAGATTTAATATACAGCATGGTGGTCTTAGTTAATCATAATGTGTTATGTACTCTATGGATATGTTAATTAACTTTTTCACAGTAATCATTTCACAATGTACACTTTTATCAAAACATACGTTGCACGCCTTGAATCTATACAATTTTATTTGTCAGTTATACCTCAATAAACTAGAGAAAAAATCTTCTGAGGCAAGCACTTTCTCCAGTGGACAGAAAGTTTGGTAAGAACAAAAGTTGAACCCAGCTTGCTTAAGATGCAAAGGCAACTTCTACCTCTTTTTCTTTTATTGCACATATGATGCATGAATACATTTTTTTTGTCAACACTCAAACAATTTAGAAGTCAGCAAAGACTCTTCTTTTTTATCAGAATTAACTATTATCAATACTTTCTATGAATTTGTTGTGCGTATATATATGTGCAAACACATTGAAAAAACATAAATGGGATATGTATTTGTTATATATATACATTCATTTATCTACATGTTTCTAAGATCTTTTCTTGTCTGTATATGCTGGTCAATCTCAATCTTTTAACAGTTGCATGATCCTCAACAGAATGAAAATACAATAGTTTGTATATCTGAATGACCAATTCCCTATTTATGGACATTTTGGGTTGTTTCTAGTTTTGCTACAAACAATGCCACATGAACATCCTTGATTCTTTTTTAGAATTTTTCTTTTCTTTCTTTCTTTCTTTCTTTTTTTTTTTTTTTGAGTCAGAATCTTACTCTGTCATTCAGGCTGGAGTGCAGTGGCACAGTCATGGCTCACAGCAGCCTCAAACTCCTAGGTTCAAGCTATTCTTCCATCTCAGCCTCTCAAGTAGCTGGGACGACAGTTGTGTGGCACCACACCTGGCTAATTTTTTGATTTTTGGTAGAGACCAGGTCTCTACCAAATTTTTTGATTTTTGGTAGAGACCTAGGCTGGTCTCGAGCTCCTGGGCTCAAATCATCCTCCCACCTCAGGCTCCCAAAGTGCTGGGATTACAGGCATGAGCCACTGTGCCTGGCCTAGAAATTCTTTAGATTAGATTTCTATAAATGAAATTTCAGGGCCAAAAAAAGACAGAAAAACCATACGGTAATAAGTTCATGCCCAATAGTAACCAAACATGAATTAAATAATAGAACCTTTCTCCCTTTTCAGGTTGATACAAATGAAAGACACTGATGCACTTTTGGTAAGAGTGTAATTGGTAACATCTTCTAGGAAGAGAGTTGAGCAATAACCAATCAAAAGATTTGATGTTCTCCAAGGTGGTATTCAGGAAGCTTCCAGGGCTGGTGGGGTTATCCTCAGATTGGAGGGCTTGAAGCCTCAAAAGGCCCGAGTTCCATGTCTTGTGGCTCTTAAGCAAACCTTCATTCCACGTATCGGTCACTTCCTTTGAATACAGGCAAGCCCCAAAGGGATCGTAAGGACTTGCTCCAGTGTCAGCGACCCCATGGACCCACACTTGCCCACTTCTTCTGTGAGCAGTCTCCTAAATGCTAGGGCTAGCCTGTGGTCTTGCCTCTCTGCCCCAATAAGGTGACTTTATTTGGGTTATCCTATTGCCCTTCCCAGAACCTGAGCCTTAATTAGGGCTGCTCTGGGCCATGTTTCCAGAGATCTTGAAGTTGATTCTTAGAAAACAGGTCTTGGGTGACTGGGCCCCACCCTCCCAAAGTGTCCTGATATCCTTCAGGGCATGGCTCACCTCCTCCCCAGGACCTAGGTCCCTATACAAATACTGAGACAGCTTTTGCTCGGCTACTTTCTAAGACAATGTGTCCCTCTTTTGCTATGCTGGTAAGAATAACAGAGATGTTTATTCAAATGACCTTTCACTGAACTAAAGAGATTAGCCTAAAAAAATACTGCACTTTACTGTGATATTGTAAAACATACATAGTTCAACCCTGTTTCCTGGCATCCAACTCCTAAAATCTTTAGAATCTCTGAAGTGACATCTTTTCTGTATGCTAATGAACTGATGGGTAGCTGGAATCCCTAGGTTGCTTTAGGATGTGGGCTGGTTCCCAGGCAGACCGAGGCAGGATTAGGTGGTTGGGACTTTCAGCCACACCCCAACCACTGGGAAAGAGAGAGGGGCTGACAGTCAAGCTGATCAATGATTTTTTGTTGTTGTTGTTGAGTTGGAGTCTCACTCTGTCACCCAGGCTGGAGTGCAGTGGCCGCTCCCGGCCACCGCGGCCTCGACCCGCTGGGCTGTGGCGATCCTTCCGCCTCAGCCTTCCGAGTAGCTGGAACTACAGGCCCACGCTACCACACCCAGCAAAATGGTCAGTGATTTAATCAATTGTGTTCATATCGTGAAGTCTCCAAAAAAAAAAAACCCCAAAGAACTGTGTTATGAAAGATTTTGGACAGTTGAACATGTGGAGGTTCCTGGAAGGTGATGTGTCCAGGGAAAGCAGGGAAATTCCACACACCCCCCCACGTGCTTCACCCTATGCATCTCTTCATCTGTATCCTCTGTAATGTCTCCTATAATAAACTGAATTCTGCACACCTCTCTACCAAATTAATCAAATTCAAGAAGAAGATCAAGAGAACCTTGACTTGTAGCCAGGTGGTCAGGAGCACAGATAAAACAACCTGGGACTTGTGATTATCATCAGAAGTGGAGGACAGTCTTGTGGGGCTGAGCCCTCAAGCTATGGGATCGTTCACCATCTTCGGATAGATAGTGTCGGAATTGAACTGGAGAACTTCCAGCTGGTGTCCACTGCAGAACTGCTTGCTTGTTTGGTGTGTGGGAAGCAGGCCCCACACATTTGGTCACAGAAGTCTTCTGTGGTGATGGTGGCTGAGCAAGAGAATAGAAAAAACACTTGGAGAGCGTGTTTTTCTTCGTTCAGATCGGCTGTGCTGGGATTCAGGACAGACGTCAGGAGGAGCCACCTACAGGGCCCCAGACACACAAACCCCTCCCTCGCTGCGTGGGTGCATCCTGCCACCATGCCATTGCTGGCGAGCTGGCCCCATTCCAGGGAGCTTCCCTCACAGCCCGGCTAAGTGCCCCGTCTCCACAGGGCATCGGGTGGTGCGATGCCTCCCATGCCCCTTGCATCACATCATCACATCCTGGGAACACACAGACTTCCCTGTTACACCCTTTCTTCCCACGCGTTTATGGGGCATTTTCTCTAAGTGGCAGATGTACACAGGGATTGAGAGAAGTGCTGTGGACCACAGTTTCTGCCATGCTGTGGGTGGGTTTGGGGAAGAGGGAGTTCCCTTTCTGGCCCTTGCCATGCAGAAGAAGTTGTTGCAGGAATGGCACATTGGCTGGGCCCCGAGAGGGTTGGAGAGACAGGAGCTGGCTTCATCTCCTCTGGGTAGATGATTCTATGAAGCTGGACATGAGAACAGTCTAAGTACATTCTTTTGCCCATGAAATGCATAGTGAGTCTTGTCACCGTGGCATATTTTTGTGACACAGATCCACATGCCTCTGAAAAACATACCCTTGCGCGCGGCTCAGCTAGCCCTTTCTGATCTCCTGACTTATCTGGCAATTTGGAATTCTAAATAAAGTTCAAAATTCTAAATAGAGTTCAAAAATTTTAATTAGGTGAGGTAAAAGCTAGAATTGGAGGAGAAAATAGGTCAATTCTAGAGCAAGGAGAAGACTAAAATGTCTCCACTGTTGATACTGAAATGATACAGATAATGGCCTGTTATCTGTCTGGGGACAGACTTCTCAGGCAGGGGTTATGCATGGTAAGAGGTCAGTGCCTGATTATTCTGGTTCTCTCCTCCAGGATTTTGGACCAAGTAACTTTAAATGAAAATAAATACTAAGAACAATCCTGAAAACCAAAGAAATCTCCAAGGAACAGCTATAAAAGTGTGTGTGTGTGTGTGTGTGCGCGTGTGTGTGTGTGTTTTTGCATGTGCACTGGTGTTCAAGACAACAGCAGGCTCTCTTTGCTGCTAATCAACCTTTTTCTTCTCGATTGGCCATGCTCTTTCCTACTGCTCAGCAAAGGAGCAAAGGAAGTGGGAAACACAGAGGAAGGAGGCAAAGCTTGGCCCAGATGTGACTCTGAGGTTTTTGTCTTTTAAAATAGTATCCACCTAATCCAGCTATGGGACCATGTGAAATGTGACTTCTGGAATGAGAAAACATTTCAGCTCAGGAAATGTCACTGCCTTTCTAGAATTAACTTTGGCTTAAGTGAAAAAACGGGCAAGATAAAACTACATTTAAGAATGCAGATTTATTAGTGATATTTTATGTTAGGTTGCAAAAACCAGAGACTTCAAGTTTCTCTGAGCAGTAGGGTGTGTTATCAGCATGCACAAATAGGTAAGGAACATAAGAACAGCAGGGCAGATAGGTCCCATGAAGAAACAGGATCCAAAGATTCTTCTGAATAGAGTGGAGTTCTAAGTAGGTCAACATTTGGTCCCCTGAGAGCCAAATGACTGTTTTTGCCTCAGAGTCCAGCTGGTTTACTCAATCACCTCCAGGATGGCTGACTCAGTTTCTCTTGAGGGGTCATGAAATGACTCAAGAATAGAAGTTCTTTCTTTGGCTCTGAAGCCCCATGACATAAACTTTCACTTGAATGTATGAGTAAGTCCCTTTCAATGGTACCCAGTGAAATGAATGATTAAACATTATTAACCAAATTGGTATTAATAAATTAAACTTAATTTACTAAAGATTCTGAATCATTCTAGCAAGAAGTCTTGGTTGCAACTTTGCAAGTCTTCTACTGTGCATATTTTCACAAAGATATTTTGAACCCCAGCAATGGGAAAGTATACTGTACTTTTTAATGGGTGGCACATCAGAGCGCTCTTGAGTTCTGATGTTTTTCAATGGCTGTTGATTTTTTTATTAAATTTTGGTTGAAATTGTTAATTAAAAGAACACAGCTTTGTGTTCATTAATTTATTCCAGTTGGCTAGGCAACATTGTCTTAAACATGGTATGATTCACATAAGTATATAATTTTTTCTAATTAGGTGAGGGAAAAGTCTAACACTAACACTTTATGCAGGTTTGTGGAAGTAATTTATCCCTGAAACTAATGCCTTTTCAAATGGAGGGTGTTTTGGGGTTTGTTTTGTTTTTGTTTTCTGTGAGAATTTTAACTAATGTGCAGTGACTGAAAATGCTCTCTATAAAACACATAACAAAAATGATTCCAATAAAAATATCTTAAAGTAGGATTTGATTTGAAATTCTAAATACCCTATGACTTGGGTATCAAAATTTAATTTAAGGTTTGTTCAACAATAACTTTTTAGGTGGCTTACGTATGGTACAAGTTAGAAAGTGTTTGTATTAATTACATATTGTATTAATTATATCTACCTATATTTATATCATTTTAAATGAATGCTTCTAACTTTATTTAAAAAAAAAACACTCCCAGCAAAAAAATGAGGAGAATTTTGTAGTAACTATAGGTAGCCGAGAGGTATTATGGCAGAGACAGGGCCCATGGTCTGGTGAATTGTTTGCCACTGGTCATTTTCTCCCATTTTCTGGGGGTGAATTTTATCCTGTGCTGTTTGCAACCTTGTCTTTAACTTTTGTATAGTCAAGAATTTAAAAGCAAACATGACCTGTTTACCGTAGCTACATCTTTGGTATACAACTTCCCTTATTTTATTTTTATTTTTATTTTTGTTATTATTTTTGAGTTAGGGTCTCACTTTGTCACCCAGGCTAGAGTGCAGTGGCATAAACATGGCTCACCACATCCCCAATATTCTGGGCTCAGGAGTTCCTTCCACCTCAGCCTCCAGAGTAGCTGGAACTACAGGCGTGCAACACCATGCCCAGCTAATTTAAAAAAAAAAAGAAAGAAAATATATATATATGTATATATATATATAGTAGAGATGAAGTCTCACTATGTTTCCCAGGCCGATCTTGAACTCCCCGGCTCAAGCAATCCTCTCACCTTGGCCTTCCAAAGTGCTAGAATTGCAGGTGTAAGTCACTGCGCCCTGTTTGCCCTTATTTAGAAAGGCTTCTAGGAACAATGATTTCACTACTGCCAACCAAATCTGAATTCCTATATATTTTAGTGCACTTTTAAAAAGTTCTTTTGTCCATTTTTCTTTAAGTTGTAGGCAGCCAACTTGGTACCATCAAGATGACTCACAGTTCTTAACTGAGGTGTGATCTAAATCTAGAACTTGAGTGTCCCCTAGGGGATATGATTCCCAAGGGGCCCATGTTAGCCCTTTCCCCTTAAGGAGAGTTTTAAAACCGTGTGCTATTGTTCATCTCAGTAAGAAACTAGATGTCAGAGTAAGGCCCAGGAAAGTTGCTTTCTCCTCCTCCCCCACCTCCCCTCACCCTCCCAGGAGATATAATCCACAACTTGCACTAGCTTGCCTAAAATAGGACATTTGATCACCTGTGCACATGCCCTGCTTAGGCCTACTGGTATTGTTGGTTTTTCTTATGTTTATCAGTTGAGTTTGTTTTTGAGTAGGGTGCCTCACTTCATCACCCAGACTGGAGTGCAGTGTTATGATCATGGCTCACTGCAGTCTTGACCTTCTGGGTTCAAGTGATCCTTCTGCCTCAGCCTTCTGAGTAGATGGACTACAGACATGCACCACTCTACCCAACTAATTTTTTGGTTTTTTTAGAGATGAGCTCTTGCTCTGTTGCCCAGGTTGGTCTTGAACTTCTGGCCTCATACATTCCTCCCACCTCAGTCTCCCAAAGGACTGGTATTACAGTCATAAGCCACCACCCCTGGCAGAGAATAGAGTCATTTTTCTTCTTAGAATGATGTAGAATAAAAGTAAGAAGTGTGAAACAACTGCACAAAAGGAAAACCTGGCGTGGTGGGGATGGGACGTACTAATGCAGGGAGTCTGATATGAAGTCATGAAAAGTCACGGAAAGCAGAGAGAGAAACACTGTTCTTGAGTATATTGTTCAACCCCCTGGATCAAATCTTACTTCAAAGCAATTCTAACAGTAGCTTTCCAAATGACGCCAGTCAATACATTTCCCCTATTGTTTAAGCCAGTTTGACTTGGAGTTCCATCACCTACGACGGAAGACTCCTCACTGGTGGAAAATATTGGCTTTGATGAATAAAGAAAATAAATAATTAAACCTATAATATTTGAATGAATGTCAAGGCCCCATCCATAGACAGAATTCCTTACCCAAAAAAAGCTACTACTTCTTAAAATGAGTTCTAAAGGTTTATAATCCATCTACCGCTATGGAATTTCCCAAGAGCAGTGTTTCTCAGAGTTGATCCTCAGATAAGTAGCTCTGAGAGATGAGCCAGGAAAAAGTTCTCTTTTCAGGAAACACCATCTGTTATAAACTCCTTTTATAAATGAGTAAATGCAGAGAGATGTAGTTGTATTAAAGGAGAAATCCTCAGTAACACAGTAACGAAAACAACTTGCTCCATGTTGTTTATTCTAGTACATCTAGAATATATCTGATTATAGAACTCCTCTTTTTTTTTCCCCACAAAATTTTTATTTTCACTCTAGACTGCCATATGTTCTCACTCATAAGTGGACCCTGAACAATTATCATAATACTATAAGAAAGGGATTGGCAGTAGTGGGAAACTGCCAGGACAGGGAGGTGGGGATTGGCAGTTGAGGGAAACTGCTAGGGGAGTTAGGGGCACACCTCATCAACAAGGGTACCTGCATAATCAACGTTTGTATTCCTAATCCTGAATTGTACCCCGCATCTGTGTAATTAAAAAAAGTATCAAGTGAGATAGTTTTGCCCAGAGATAGCTGTGTCCACATAGCTTTATGAATTCATAGGAATACTCTGACAACAGTAACTTGCTTTTTTTTTAAATACCTACTAGAAATAAAAAGAGAAGTTTGTAGGAAAAAAATCCCCTTTATTGCTGGTGAATGACTGTGTTTGCTAAGCCAGCTGAATTGCTGTGCAAGAACAGCCGCCTGCAGGGTAACATTTGGTGGGTGATGTGAGTGCCTCCCCAGACACACCGGTGACAGACACCTCATCTTCTCACTGAAGTCAAGTTCTCCAGGACCCGGCTTTCCCTGAGCCGCTCAAATGGTGTTTTCTCTCTTATCACCTTTGTGCCACTAAGAGTAGAGGTGGAGTAAATTCTTCCTCATTCCTCACCACCGGCCCTTCCAAAGCATTATCCCTTTCATCTTCACAGATATGAGCAGGTATCAACCTCATGTCAATACCGAACTACTCTACCCGCTGTTCCTCGTTGCTGGCAGGCACCTACTGACCTTGGGGTCAAACCCCCATTCCTTGTAGGGGCACATTGCCACTCTATGCAAGACACTCCTGCCATAATTCTTGGTGATTTTCATGTCCACTCAGATGGCCTCTCCTTTAATGTCCTTATGGTCCACCCTACCTCAGCTGCTCACTGCCATGGTCACACCCTTGACAGTGTCATTGCCAATAACAACAATCCCAACACAACATCGATTGCTCGCTATCTTCCCGCCACCGTCCTCTTGGTGTTCTCCAAACAATCCTTGGACCCTGTCAGGACCTCACCGATCGATCCTATCACCTTTTTACTACCCTCATTGCCCCCATGTCCTTTTGTCCCTTCTTCTCCAACTAAATTCTGTGGTCAGCTCTTACAACACTTCTTGCTTCGGCCCCCTCATCTCTCTCTTCTGAGTCATCCCCACGGGCTCCACCAGAGGCCTAGTGAAATCCAGCTCTCTGCCTTGTACTCTGGCAACTGCATGAGGGCGTCGAAAAGCATCCAACCATGCAGAGTATTTTAAATCCATGGTCACTGGCCAAGGAAGGTCCTGTTCATTCTCCCTCTCCTAGATGATTATTTCATGACTTATCTCTCTTCAAGCCTCTGGAAACTCCTCCCCATCAGTGGTCACTCTCAGCTGAGAGTATATACTCTGATTCTCCAAAAAAGTGAAACAATCAGAACAAAACTTGCCAAAAGTTCCATCATGTCAACAAACCTGCCTCTATTCCCATAAACTCTCCCTTCACTCCTGTTGGTATGGATGAAATGACCATCTTCCCAAGGCCATGATCCTATCCAACCCTCTCTACTCAAGGACATCACTTTAGCAATTCTCCCCTGTCCCATATCATAAAATTTGCCCTTTATTATATTTTACCAATCAGCCTAAAGCAGGCTGTTATTTCTTTCATCTAAAAAACGATCTCAACCATGTGCAGTGGCTCGTGCCTATAATTCTAGTGTTTCAGGAGGCCATGACAGGAGGATTGCTTGACCTCAGGGCCTTTTTTTTTTTTTTTTTTTTTTTTTTTGAAGTGTCACTCTGTCGCCCAGGCTGGACTGCAGTGGCACACTCATGGCCACACCAGCCTCGACCTGCTAGGCTCCGGCAATCCTTCCACCTCAGCCTTCCAAGTAGCTGGAACTACAGGTGCACGTTGCCACACCCTGCTAATTTTTATTTATTTATTTATTGTAGAGATGAAGTCTCTCCAAGTTGCCCAGGCTGATCTCAAACCCGTGGACTCAGGCAATCCATTTGCCTTGGCATCCCAAAGTGCTGGGATTACAGACTGAGCCACCAAGCCCAGCCAACCTCAGGAGTTTAAGACCAGCCTAAGCAACATAGCAAGACCTCATCTCTACTAGAAATATATATTTTTTTAATTTAGCCTGATGTGGTAAATTAAAAAATATATATATTCTAGTAGAGATGAGGTCTTGTCCTAGCTAGAGATGAGCCGTAGTCCCAGTTACTAGGGAGGCTGAGACAGGAGAATGACTGGAGCCCAGGAGGTTGAGGAGGCTTCAGTAAGCCATGATTGTACCACTGTATTCCAGCCTGGGTGACAGAAAGCCCCGGTCTTAGAAAAAAATTAAATAATTTATTTATAAATCAGAGAGCAAGAATGCTGTTCAAAATTTGATTTCAAATAATGAAATATTAGGATTTTAATCTAATGCCAAATTAATGTATTTGAAGTAAGACCATATTAAAAGATGCAAGGTATAGGCATACCTCCCCTGTATTATGCTTTGCTTTATTGTGCTTCATAGATACTGAATTTTTTACATATTGAAGGTTTGTAGTAACCCTGCATCAAGCAAATCTATTGGAGCCATTTTCTCAACAGCAAGTGCTTACTTCATGTCTCTGTGCCACATTTTGGCAGTTCTTGCAATATTGCTAAATTTTTCATTATTATTATTATATGTGTATGTTATGATGATCTGCAGTCAGTTATCTCTGATGTTGTAATTGATTTGTGGTGCCACAAACCATGCCCTGGCAGCATTAATGAATAAATGTTGTGTGTCTTCTGATTGCTCTGACAATCAAAATAAAATAAAAATTAAAGAAAGAAACAATCTTCTTTTGACCCTCACTTGCTTCTTCATCTACTACCTCATTTATCATCTTTCTTTTAGAGCAACATTCTTTGAAAGTGATGTTTACAGGTACTACTTTCAATTTATCTCACCTGATAGATGATTTTTCTTCCCTCCATCCCTTCCCCTCCCCCCCCCCATATTTTATTTTTAAATACTACAGAATCTGTGGTGGTCTGAATGTTGGTACTCCTCCCTCCTCTGCTTCATATCTTGGAACCTAACACCCAATGTGATGGTATTAAAAGCTAGAGACTTTGGGGAATAATTAAGAGGGCTCCACCCTTATGAATAGGATTAGTGCCTTTATAAAAGAGGCTCAAAGGAGCTCCCTTGTCCTTTCTGCCATCCTGAGTACACACAGAAGGCCCCGTCTATGAAGTAGTCTGAGTCCTGGGCTGGTATCTTGATCTGGGACTTCCAGCCGCTAGAACTCTGAGCAACACATTTCTGCTGTGTATAAATTACCCAGTCTAAGGTATTTTGGTATTGTAACCCAAATGGACTAAGATAGTACCCAACCCACACTTGCTCCATGGGTCGTGTCATCTATTTACATATTTAGTGACTTCATGTCTCTTTTACGACTTTGGATTCCAAAAACAAGCTGGCATTCATTGAGCACTCTATTGTTGGGAGGGTCCTAAACAAGGATGTGTATACGGGGGGATGAAAAATTATGGAGCACTGTAGGGGCCATCTTGAAGTCAGCCCTCTATGGTACTCTGGACATGTTCAGCTTTGTCCTGGCAGATAGATATGATGAGAGTAAATAAGAGAAAAGTGAGTAAGAAGAGTCAAACTTTCTAGATTTTTTAAGTGTTTCTAATGTTGCTACTTAAAATGTATGATGGCAGGTGCTTTATCCTGTCCACTGAATCTCCTGTGCCTACAACAGGCTATTGTAGGTACTTAGTGCCAATTTATTGAATGAATGACTGCTCAGATTGAATAAATGCTCAAAATCAAATGCTCAAAGAACAGTTACATTGATAATTAGTGTTTTGTTTTCCATTCCAATAGAGAAGATCAGAATCCTTTTGGAGGAGTGTTATAGTAAAAATGGCAAACATAAGGGATCTTCATGAATCTCCTACATGTTTCAGCTTCCTGATTCTTGCTGGAAATGGAGCGATCCAAAGACAAAGTGCAGCAATCATAAGTTTATTTCACCATCCATGCAAATCTGTGAAATACTCCCCTCACTCCCCATTGGTGAAGAGCACCACCAAATTCACCAGATGACCACCAAATTATTTGTTTTTCTATTTTTTTCCTTTTATTTGGAAACAAAGAATACAACCTACAGAAAAGTAGGAGAAATAACACTGAAAAGACTCACATACTCCCCGCTTAAATTTACTGAATGTCAGTTGCAAACACCTCTACACATGTATCTTGTAAGGTTGAAAATATTTTCTGACATAAAAAGTTATCACATCTAAGAAAATTAATGTGGACAGGGCGCGGTGGCTCAGCCTGTAATCCTAGCACTTTGGGATGCCAAGGCAAGAGGATTACCTGAACCGGGGGGTTCGAGACCAGTTTAGGCAACTTGGTGAGACCTCGTCACTACAATAAATCACAAAAACTACCCGGGCATTGTGGCAAGCATCTGTAGTTCCTGCTACTTGGAAGGCTGAGGTGGAAGGATCACCTGAGCCCAGCAGGTCG
>NW_007245712.1:53266-77106 GCF_000164805.1 Carlito syrichta
CAGGTCGAGGCTGCAGTGGCCATGAGCGTGCCACTGCACTCCAGCCTGGGTGACAAGAGTAAGACTCCAACTCAAAAAAAAAAAGAAAATTAATGTTAATTCAATATCATATGGTAAGACAGTCCCATTTATATTTTCTTAATTGTTCCAAAAATGCCTTTAATAGCTATTTTTAAAAAATTATCCAGTATTCAATTAAGGCTGAAGTATTACATTGGTCTATATCTCTTTAGTGTCTTTTAATCTAGAACATTCTCCTCAGATTTTTTTCATAGTATTGAAATATTTTGAAGAGTCTAGGATCGCTGTTTTATAAAATGTCCCACATGGGAGAGGGGGAAATGTCCCACATTCTGAATTTGTCTGATGATTTAACTTTTTTGCTGTTGTTAAGAAAACTGAATAGGTGATGTTGAGTATCTTTTATTGAATCATCAGAGGTGCATGATGTACCCTTGTTTTTTTCTCATATTGGTGATACTAAGCTTGATCACTTGGTTATAGTGAATACTCAGGTTCTTTTCATATTAATGAAATGTTTCCTTCCCCTTTCTTCCTTCTGTTTACTGGAAATCCACAATCACAAAGCACTCTTATCTGACAAATCAGCATTTATCCTTTTACTACCCCCCCCCCACAGCATCTGACCCATCCAGTCCTCACCTTTCACCCCTGCTTCTGCACTAGGCTCATGTCATAGTTTCCAGAACCAGGCAAAAGTGATTGCATCCTGTAAAGGTCCCCAGTACCCCTTGGGCTCTGCTGCAGGCATTACCCCAATACCACTTAGTTTGAGTGCTGTAATTGGCATTACTGCCTTGGAGAACAGTCTTTGTCTTGGACCTGAGGACCTGAGTGCAAATTCTATTTTTAAGATATGAGTATTAGGCTGGATAATGGCTCCCCAAGAAAGCTATACACATCCTAACTCTGGGACCTTCAAATATTACCTTGTATGGCAAAAAAGGAATTTACAGATGTGATTAAATTAAGGATTTTTATTTTTATTTATTCATTGGTTTATTTTTTAGAAATGGGGTCTTGCTATGTAGCCCTGGCCAGTCTCAAACTTCTGACCTCAAGCAATCATCCCACCTTGGTCTCCCAAAGTGTTGGAATTACAGGCATGAGCCACTACACCTGGCCAAATTAAGAATTTCGAGATTATCGTGAATTATGTAGGTGGACCCTAAATGCAATCAGAAGAGGGAAGCAAAGGAAATTTTACACAGACAGAAGAGGAAGAGGCAGTGTGAACTTGGAGGCAGAGACTGGAGTGGTGCAGCCACAAGCCACAGAATTCTGGCACCTGGAAGGGCCAAGGAAGAGATTCTGTCCTAGATTCTCTGGAGGGAGCGTGGCCTGCTGACACCTTGGTTTGGGACTCCTCATCTCCAGAACTATGAGAAAATACATTTCTGCTGTTTTAAGTAGCCAAGTATATGGGCATTTGCTTACAGCAGCAAGAAGAAACTAATACAGTTCGTGAATAATTTGAAATGTAGATTGAGACTTAAGATAGAATTTTGATTCTGTCATTTGCCGTGTAATTTGGGGGAAAAGTTACTTGATTTTTCTGGTTTTTTGTTTGTTTTGCAAAATGGGAATAATAATAACCACCTTTTAAAGTTAACATAAGTATTAAATGGCACAGTATAAATGTATGTGAAAAACACCTCACCAAAGGCATGGCACATAGTTGACACCCAGTCTGTGAGCACATTTAGCACTCATTAATTAATTCAATAAATGTATATCAGTGCTGCTACCTTCAAGGAACTTACATTCTAGTGAAGACAGACAATAAAACTAATTAACAATGACTATAAGGCACACTAGGTGGTAGTAAATGCTATAGGGAACAAAAAACAAGACAAAGAGCATTAAGGGTTCAAATTCCTTTTTTTGTAATTTTAAATTTTGCAGATGTGGGGTACAATTCAGGGTTAGATATACAAATGCTCATTATGCAGATACTCTTGTTGATGAGTGTGCCACCCCTCCCCTGGCAGTTTCCCTCAACTGCCAATCCCCATCCCCCTCTCCTGGCAGTTTCCCACTACTGCCAATACTATAACCATTGGCTTTTATAGTATTATGATAATTGTTCAAGGTCCGCTTATGACTGAGAACATATGGTGCTCTGTTCTTTGTTTCTGTGATAGATCACTGAGTATGATAGACTCTAAATCCATCCAAGTTGCTGTGAAGTCCATATGTTTGTCCTTCTTTATGGCTGCCTAATATTCCATTGTGTATATGTACCACATTTATTTATTCAGTCCAGTTTCAATGGGCAGCTTGGTTGGTTCCATATTTTTGCTATTGTGAATAGAGCTGCAACAAACATACATGTGCAGATATCTTTTCTGTAGAATGATTTGAGTTCCTTTGGAAATATTCCCAAGGGATTTGCTGGGTCATATGGAAGGTCCATTTCTAGTTCTTTCAGAAATTGCCACAGTCTTCCAAAGAGGTTGTACTAGTTTGCATTCCTACCAGCAGTGTAGAAGTGTTCCTTTTTCTCCGCATCTTCACCAGCATCTGTTGTTGTTTGTTTTATTAATGATGGCCATTCTTAGTGGGGTTAGATGGTATCTCAGTGTGGTTTTGATTTGCATTTCTCTGATGATTAGTGATTCTGAGCACTTTTTCATGTGTCTGTTGGCTGTTTGTGTATCTTTTTTTGAGAAGTGTGTATTCATGTCTTTTGCCCACTTTTGAAAGGGCTGTTTCTTTTTTTCCTTTTAGAGCTTTTGAGATCCTGGATGTTAGGTCTTTGTCAGATATACAGTTGGCAAATATTTTTTCCCAGTCTGTGGACTGTCTCCCTGCTCTCTTGATGGTTTCTTTTGCTTTGCAGAAGCTTGTCAGTTTGATGAGGTCCCACTTGTCTATCTTATTTCTTATGGTATGGGCACTTAAGGTTCTGATCAGGAATTGGTTGCCAGTTCCAAGTTCCATAAGGGTGCCCCCTGCGTTTTCTAAGATTTTTATAGTTCGAGGCTTTACATTTAGGTCTTTGATACATTTAGAGTTAATTTTTGTGTATGATGATAGGTAGGGGTCCTGTTTCCATCTTCTGCATGTGATCAGCCAGTTTTCCCAGCACGCTTTACTAAATATGTTCTTCTCTCCCCAGTGATTGTTGTTGGAGGCTTTGTCAAAGATGAGTTGGTTGAGAAATTGAGGCTTTGCTTCAGGAATCTCTATCCTGTTCCATTGGCCTATATGCCTGTTCTTGTACCAATATCAGGCTGTTTAGATTGCTGTAGCCTTATAGTAAAGTTTGAAGTCTGAAAGTGTGATGCCTCTTGCTTTGTTTATTTTGCTAGAGATTGTTTTGGCTATTTGTGGTCATTTATGTTTCCATATAAATTTCCATATTGTCATTTCCAGGTCTGAGAAGAATGATGTTACTTAATCTTTTTTTATTTTTGGTTAGGGTCTCACTCAGTACCCAGGCTGGAGTGTAGTAGAACGATCATCATGGCTCATGGCAGCCTCCAGTTCCTGAGCTCAAGTGATCTTCCTATGTCAGCCTTTTGAGTAGCTGAAACCAAAGGCATGTGTCACCACACCCGGCTAATTTTTTGTAGACTTGAGGAGTCTCTATGTTGCCCAGGCTGGTCTCTTGCTCCTGGACTCAAGCAATCCTCCTACCTCCACCTCTCACAGTGTTGAGATTATAGGCATGAGTCGAGAAGCTCAGCCTTATTATTTTTTTTTG
Source organism: Carlito syrichta (assembly GCF_000164805.1). Taxonomy (NCBI): domain Eukaryota; kingdom Metazoa; phylum Chordata; class Mammalia; order Primates; family Tarsiidae; genus Carlito; species Carlito syrichta. The sequence continues at coordinate 56,997 of NW_007245712.1, forward strand.
AGACAGGGCCTTATTCCATCATCCAAATCAGAACACAGTGGTACAATCATAACTCACTGTAGCCTCCACCTCCTGGGCTCAAGTGATCCTCCTAACTCAGCCTCCCAAGTAACTGGGACTACGGGCATGTATCACCACACCCTGTTAATTTTTATATTTTTATAGAGACAGGGACTTGCTATATTACCCAGGTTTGTCTTGAATGCTGGCCTCAAGCACTCTTCTTGCCAAAGTGCTGGAATTATAGGCGTGAGTCACTGCATCAAGGTTCTCACTTGATCATTTGATTGTGATTTCAAAATTTCTTATCCCTATTTAAGGTCTCCCTTATCAGTAAGTCTTTCTTTGATTCCCTATTTAAAAGAAGCTTCCTTGCTTATTTTATTCTTCCTGATACACTTACACTGCTTAATTTTTCTTCATAGCACTTATCTCTACCCAATATATGTGTTGTGTGTTTATTACCCTTCTAGGTCTACTGTGAGAGCAGAGATCTTATTTTGTTGTTGTTCTTGTTGTTCTTGTTGTTCACAGTTTTATCTAGGTACAGCCCAGATGTGTACTCAATTGATAGTAAATGAATGAATGAATACAATGTCTCTTTCCAACAAGGGACTATTAGATGTAGTTTAAGAGTAGGGGAAAGATCACAGATTTTGGAGGAAAATTCTTAAGCCTAAAGCTCTGTGCATTATCTCTGAGCCTCATCTGTAAAATAGAGGAGATAATAAGAACCCCCACAGCTGTTTCGAGCATAATGAACAACCCTATGCATGGCAAACACATTATGGGATGTCTCCCTAGCACTAGCAATTCTTTATCACCCTCCCATCCTCCCAATCTGGGGGTGACCTTGTCCCTTGAGTCCAGTAGCTTGGACCAGAGGTGGACACCTGACTAAATAAGGCCAAATCAAAAACTCTCTCTTGGAAATTAGGTATTGGAATTAGGGGATTCCAGTTCTATCTGGAGCACCCTCTTGAATAGAGGGGTTGCAAACCCAAGAACTCGAGAGTAGCCTACATTGACCTGCTGAGCAGAAGAGAAAGTCAATTCAAAGAAAGATGAGAATGACATAGTTACAAAGAGCTTCCTCACTGTGACTCCTGACTGCGTTTCAGTTCCTGTTCTAGTACTTTTTAAGGCCGTTTTCTAGCTTTTGGGCACCATGAGACATATCTGTAGCCTTACCACAAAAGTCTTTTGCTGCTAAGGCTGGTTTGAGAGGGCTGATTACACGGAAACAAAGCATTGTGACAATAAGACACAGTCGTTCTGGCACATAGTAGTTGGTTAAGAAATACTAACTGCTATTTTTGCACTTGAAATGCTTTATGTTATTCAATTAATTGGCCGGGATTGAAAACCAGATACAAGGCGGGTGAACGAGAAGGTCAGAAGAGGAGCCATCTAGAGACACAAACTTGAGTAGATATTTGAGTGGGGCGGCGGGCAGCACAGAGCTGCTTGAGGGGGTCTGAGGACTTTGGTGGTGAAGGTGGGGGGGGCAAAGAGTGGATAGGAGCTGCAGATGCTGAGGTCACCTGATCCACCTGGTGGAAAAATTATTCTTTTGAAGCTCGAGGTACAGAGAGACCTAGGGAGAAAAGGAAATTTAATACAGAAATACTGCAGCCAATGCTTCTATTATGAATATTTAAATGTTTTGAACATAGTATTGTTCGAATGTCTGCCTTTCAGAAGCATAGATTTTATGTTTTTCACTACCCTCATTCTTTTTAAATAGCTTTTTCTAAATGTATTGATATATCATTTATTGATTTAGTGAAGGAGACTCTTTGCTCTGCTAGAGTGCAGTGGCACGATCACAGCTTACCACAGCCTTGAACTCCTGGACTCAAGTGGTGCTTCCACCTCAGCCTCCCGAGTAGCTGGGACTATAGGTGCACATCCTCTGTGTTGGCTAATTTTTTGATTTTTTGTAGAAAAGCGATCACACTGTGGTGTCCAGGCTGGTCTTGAACTCCTGGGCTCAAGCATTCCTCTCACCTCGGCCTCCCAAAGTGCTGGGATTACAGGCGTGAGCCACTGCACCCGGCTACCCTCATCCTTAGAGAAAGTTTTGCTAAATCCACTGTTCTTCAGACAGTTTCTGAGCCCTCTTCTCTCTAGTCAACGGTTGCAGAGTATTTGTGGAGTCGAATCAGCACTGCTCAAGAGTTCAGCACACTCTTTGTGTTTGTTTTTCTTTGTTGTTGTTTTTAATTTTTCGCTTTAAAGATGTGGGGTACAATTAAGGGTTAAGTATGCAAACGTTCATTATGCAGGTACCCTTGTTGATGAGGTGTGCCCCACCCCCAACTGCCAATCCCTTTTTTATAGTATTATGATAAATGTTCAAGTTCTGCTTATGAGTGAAAACATGTAGTACTCAGTTCTTTGTTTCAAGTTGCTGCGAAGTCCATAATTTTGTCCTGCTTTATGGTTGCATACTATCTTATCGTGTATAGGTACCATATTTTTTTAAAAAATTATTTTAAAGATGCGGGGTACGATTCAGGATTAGGTATACAAGTGTTCATTATGCAGGTACCCTTGTTGAGGAGGTGTGCACCCCTTGCCTGAACTGCTAACCACCCTGCTCCCCTGGCAGTTTCCCATAACTGCCAATCCCTTTCTTACAGTATTATGATAATTGTTCAAGGTTCACTTATGAGTGAGAACATACGTGTACCACATTTTTTTATCCAGTCCTCTTTTGATGGGCAGCACGGTGGGTTCCATGCTTTTGCTATTGTGAACAATGCTGCAATAAACATGCGTGCAGCACACTCTTCAGCCACATCCCCAAACCCAGCTCCTCATTCTCACAAAATCCAGCATGCCTCAGCCCACAGCCCACCTTTCCTTCGCTCTGTGATGTCAGGCCTGGCAGCTCCACAGCTGCAGCTCTCCTTTGTGTCTGGCTTGGGTTTTATTCTGCCCAAGGAGTTGCCAGGGGGAGATCTGAAAGCAGGAGGATGAGGGCAGGACTGCCTTCTTCTGGTCTGCATGCCACCCCGAAAACGACACTTCTTCCAGTAGCAGAGCTGGTTCTAGTCTCCCTTTCCCTTCAGCGCTAGCCTCATTGCTCCACCCAAAATGTACCACAAGCAGCCAGGAAGTGCCCTCTTCTCAGAGCCCCAACTTTATAGGGCTTGGTAATATTTTTCTAGTGCTGCCTTGACAAGTTACCACAGATTGTGTCACTTAAGACAATAGAAATGGTTCCACTCACAGGTCAGGAGAACAGAAGTCAGAAGTCAAGGTGTCAGCGGGGCTGTGCTCCCTCTGAAGGTTCTGGGGAAGAAGCCTCCCTTGCCTCTCTCCTAGCTGCCTGATGGTTGTTTCTGATCGTGGGTGTTCCCTGGCTTGAAGCCGACTCACTCCAACCTCTGCCTCTGCCTTCATAGGGTGTTCTTCACCCCGGACTTCATACAGCCTTCTTACAAGGTCCCAGGCTCATGAGACCCACTTTAATGTCATATAGCATCTTAACTTGATAACATCTGCAAAGACTCTATTACTAAGTTCACATTCAGCGTTTCCAGATGGACATGAAATTTTGGAGGACACTGTTGAACTCATGACAGATCCCTCCAGCAACCTTCTAGGCTCTGATAACTCCAAATTCCAAACTCTTTATTCCCCCAGCCCTTAGGAGAAGGAGTTATACTAGTGTGATGCTTTATTTTGTTTTGCTTGTTTGATTTTTGCTCTTTTCGCTCTTCAGTGCCTGTGTTATCAATTACCTTTATTGAATTCTCTCTGTTGAAACACATTGTGTGGTTTCCTTTTCCCTGACTTGATTCCAACAGACATAGTACTTGTTCCCAGAGTGATTTCAGGAAACAGACTATAAAAAATGAATCCAGGTATGGTGGCATACACATGTCTCCCAGCTACTCAGGAGGCTGAGGAAGGTGAATCCTTTCAGTGCTGGGGTTCAAGATTATAGAGAGTTGTGATAATCGTGCCACTGCACTCTAGTCTGGGCAACAGAGTGTGAACCCGACTCAAAAAAAAGGGGGGGGAGAAGAAGGGCTAGCGAGTGCATTAGCTCCTACCTCCTTAGGAGGCCAATGCAGGAGGTCAAGGCTGTATTGAGCTGTGAGTATGCCACTGCACTCCAGCCTGGGCAACATAGTAAGACTCTGCCTCTAAAAAAAAGACAGAGAGGGAGAGAGAGAGATTGATTCTGGGATTAGCTTGGAAATGCTCCTTGTCTTGAAAACAGTGTTGAGTTCCTTGCAAATTAGACAGTAATTCATGTTGTGCCATAGCATCACAATTAATTTCACCATCACCTTTTGTGATTGTGATGTAATGTGTAATGAAGCAATATGAAGAGACCAATTAACTGCTGCACTTGACTGGTTACTACAAGGGCTGTGGGCTATTGTATTGGTTTGTTTTTGTTGTTGTTGTTTGCTAAATGATAAAGTACCACACATTTAGCAGCTTAAAACAACATCTGTTTATCAGTTCACAGTTCTGTAGGCCATGATATGGCAGAGCTGGGTTCCTCTGCTCAGGGGTTTACAGTGTCAGCTGAGAACCACCTTCAGCTGCTATGGGCCACCCACATTGCTTGCCACATGGGCTGCCTCTGTCTTCAAAGCCAGCAATGGAGAATCTCCCCCAATGCTTCAAATCTCTGCCTTCCTCCTTCTCAGAAGATCCAGATTTAAAAGGCTGGTATGTCTAGGTCAGGATCACCCGAGTAATCTCCCTTTTGACGAACTCAAAGTCAACTGATTGCATCCTTAATTGCATCTGCAAAATTTCTTTTGCCACAGATGTAATGTCATCATGATACTAATATTCCATCATATTCACAGTTTCCACCCACACTGAAGGGGAGAAAAATTACACAAAGTCTGTATGCCTTAAGTGGGAATCTTGGGAGCCATCTTAGAATTCTGGCTACAACAAAAAGAGTGATTATTTCTGACTACACTGAAGAGTCTATAGGGGAAAATACACAGGCTCAAAACACTGAACAGAGAGAACCAGAATGTGTCTACAGAAGCTCCAAAAAAATTTACTATTTGACTGGGCACGGTAGCTCACTCTTATAATCCCAGCACAGCACTTTGGGAGACCAAGGTAGAAAGATTGCTTAAGTCCAGGAGTTCTAAGCCAGCCTGCGCAAACATAGCAAGGCCATGTCTCTATTTTAAACATTTTAAAAGAAGTATTGTTTTTTGTAGCTGCAAGGCAGACCTTACAGAAAATAAGAACTTGATTGTGTGGGTGGCAGAACTACAATGTAAGTTAACTTCACAGCCCAGCCAAGTCACTTACATGAAAGAGCGTTGAATGGGAAGGAGAGAGACATCCGGTGAACTTAGATAAAGCTGAGAATTGCGAATCCCCAAGTCCCTGTGTCTTTCTAGCCAGGAGAGCAACACTTCCTCATATGTGTAAGAAGATTGGCTTTCCCTTGCTTAACCTTGTAATAACTTCATCTGAGGCAATTAACTTACAAGAGGAGACCCATCCTTCCCACTATCCACTTCTTCCCTCGCTATTGCCTTTAGACCTTTAATTGGAGTCAGGGCTCAACAGGGTTCAGGGAGAAAAGTACAAAATGTGTCCCAGAAAGAGATACCTTATACTCAAAAAAACTGCAAGCTTTTACAGATGTATTTTGGCAGAAACCAGAAGATTATGTGTGGGAGTGGATTCTAATGGTGATAGAACAAACTATAACACTGCATTAGGTCATTTATTGCTGGAGGTGCCCTTACTGGGGGTTCTGAATTCAGTGTGTTAGTTTGAGCATCTGAAAGTGGCTTTAGCAATTTGATTGATGAGGTGGGTAAAACTTGGATTCAATGGAGGTCTACATTCAATAAAATTAAGATGCTCAAACCGTCTTGGTGTAATGCAGAGGAAAGAATCTAAAAGCAAAGAGAAAAAGGAATGTTGGAGTGGACAGAAATATTCATCACGTGTCCCCTCATCCCACCCCACCCCAGCTCACACCCTGAGACATCCCAGAGGATACTACCTTCACTCCGTGTTCTGATATGAGCCTTGAAGGGTCTCAGATGTTACCCCACTTGCACAGCTGTGTACTTTTTATATTTGAATATGGCAGAAAACACATGGCACATGGAGCAAGGAAACCCCTATTAGCATATCTGTCTTTGAAAGGGTCTCCATGACCACCTCCTCTTGACCCACCACGGCAAGGCTCAACTCTTCTACTTCTTCGTCTACACCTGGGGAGAGGCTCCTCCAGCACTCCAGTGGGCCTCTTCTTCTGGAGGAAACTTAAAAGAAGGTTGAGAAGCATGAACTACAACCCTGCTGCTGGTGCTGGCCTCAGGACCACACTGATACTCATCCGTTTCCTCCTCTGCTGTCCATTCTGGATCCCTCATCATCTCTGTAGCTTGCCTAGTGGCATACCTCGTGATGTGACCCTGATCCTCACAGGGTCTGAGCTCTGGACAGCATGCTCTTACCAGAAAGCCTGCGGCATTTGTTTATTTATCATCACCACCAGGCAAGGGAGGACCACAAACTGCCCAGGTGGGTCACTGAGGCTGCAAGTCTTCCCTGTCCTCGTGGTGGGACGACAGTCTTTTTCCCCTGATCAAGATGGTGATGAACACTGCCAAGACAGTGACTCTTCTCTCTTACTGCTAGTCCCTTGATATAAGAAGCCCAAAGTGCCCAGGCAGCAGGCATAGCTGCAATTCAGGGGACACACTTGCAGTGTCCTCTGACAAAATTGTAACCCTTTAAGTGAACAAGATCTCTAGCACTGTAGAAAGTAGAGCTACAGGGATACAAAGCAGGACACTTCTGCTCCATCCCTTGGTTCATGATCAATATATTTTTCCTGCTGAAAAGGAAGAAAAAGGTTTTTCAAATAAAAGAACTTTGACTTAATGTATATACTACATCCTGGAGAAGGGTGTCTCATTCTCACAGAGTGTTACCTGTGAGCTGGTACTTTTTTTTTTTTATCAGTCAGAGTCTCACTCTGCCACCCAGGCTGGAGTGCAGTGGCATGCTCATGGCCACTGCAGCCTCGACCTGCTGGACTCAGGTGATTCTTCCAACTCAGCCTTCCAAGTAAATGGAACTACAGGCATGCATTACCACACCCAGCTAATTTTTTGATTTACTGTAGAGATGAGATCTCACCAAGTTTCCCAGGCTGGCCTCAAACCCCTGAGCTCAGGCAATCTTCTCGCCTCAGCCTCCCAAAGTGCTGGGAGTGCAGGTGTGAGCCACCACACCCGACCAGCTCATGCTTTAACAGTTTCTTCTGCAAACTACTCCAAGACTGCAACATCTGAGTGGCGTGATAGTTGATAGAACCAGTCGATGCTGTGGTCATGGGGTTGGGTGTTCTGACTCAATACTGTATGTGATTTCATGCCGGTGAATCAACATTCCTTTTTAGGCTTCAAGTAGTGGTAGTGGAGGAGGCCCTGTAGGGAGGAGAGGTAAACCCCTAACTGGAACATGTGTCTATTCCTGTTAGAACAAATCTCTGTCCTTCCCGAATAGAAGTGATCCACCATAGTCAACGTGCCACCAAATCCCCAGTTGGTCTTTTCAAGGAATGATATCATATCAACAGATCTGTGTTGGTCTCCATTGCTGGAAGTTTTGACATTCCGTGGCAGCAGTAGCTAAATCAGCCTTGGAAGTTGTTTTTCGGCTCACTTGTGTGGCTTCTGTCAGTTGGGAGCTCAGCTGGGGCACCTCGGTTCTGCTCCATGGAGCTGCTCTCCCACACAGTGTCTGGTCCTCCAGGCCTCCCCCATGGCCTCTCTCCACAGCGGGATAGCCTATAGAATGGTGGTGGGTGTGGAGAACAAGCCCAGTATGCAAGCACTGATTAAGCCACAGCTTGTGTCACGCTCTAGAGTCCTATTAGCCAAAGCAAGTCACATGGATGAGAATGCACTTCCCCTCAGTGTATGAAATACCAGGCCAATACAAACAACAGAACCAACAGAACTGAAAGACACATACACACACAAACACACACACACACACACATTCTCTTTTTTTAATTTACTTATTTGGCTATATTATCTGCTCAAACATCAAACATAAAACACATTTTCATTTTGTGATTTTAGTAAAATTTACTTTATTACAAAAGTACCACATTCTTTCCCCCGTGTGAGGGTGATTCATTATACACAATGTAGTTCTGTTCGGAGCATAAGAGAGACATCAGGAAATTAAGAAACAATTTCATTTGCGATGGCATCAAAAGGAATAAAATACTTGGGAATAAATTTAACCAAGGAGGCAAAAGACTTGTATGCAGAAAACTGTAAGACATTGCTGAAAGAAATTAAGGTAGACACACATAAATGGAATGACAGCTCCTGTTCATACATTGCAATATTTAATTTTGTTAAAATGTCAATACTACCCAAAGTAATCTATGCACTTAATGTAATTTCTACCAAAATTCCAATGATCTTTTTTATAGAAAGAAAAATCCACCTTAAAATCCATATGGAAACTCAAGGGACCCTGAATAGCCAAAGCAAGCCTGAGAAAGAAAGACAGAGTTGGATGCATTATGCTCCTTGATTTCAAAATATATTACAGGGTTACAACAATCAAAACAGTGTGGTACTGGTGTAAAGACAGACATACAAACCAATGGAATAGAGAACCCAGAAATGCTTGCATATATGATTGGATGATTTTTGATAAAAGTGTCAAAGTTATTTTCAGCAAATGGTGTTGAGAAAGGAGAGTATTTTCAACAAACAGTGTTGGGAAAATCTGAGTATTCACATGCAGAAGAATAAAAGTGGACCCTTACCTTATACCATATATAAAAATTAACATAAACTGGATCAAAGAACTAAGTGTAAGATATAAACTATACAATTCCTAGAAGAAATCATAGGGGAAAAGCTTTATGACGTAAAAACACAGGCAACAAAAGTAAAAATAGATAAGTTGGACTACATCAGACAAAAACTTTTGTACATGAAAGGACACAATCAACAGAGTGAAAAGGCAACCTATGGAATGAGAGAAAATATTTGCAAATCGTACGCCTAATAAGGATAAACATCCAGAATATATAAGTAACTCCTACAACTCAACAATGACAGAAAAACAACCTGATTTTTGAATGGGCAGAGAAGCCAGGTGCAGTGGCATGTATTGGAAGGCCCAGGAGTTCAGGCCCAGCCTGTGCAAGATAGTGAGCTTCTATCTCAAAAAAACAAAAAACAAAACAATCAAAAGACTTGGGTAGACACCTATCTAACAAATGGCCAGCCGCAGATGAAAAGATGTTTAACATCACTAATCATGAAGGACATGCAAATCAGAACTACAAGGAGACACCACCTCACACCCATCAAGATGGCCACTATAAAAAAAAAAAGGAAAGAAAGAATCCAGCTAATAACAAGAGTTGGTGAGGATATGGAGACATTGGAATCATATAAAATGGTGCAACCACTACGGAAAACAGTATGGTGGTTTCTCCCAACCCAAGTGTGTCCATTGGCACAAAGGAATAAACAAAATGTGGTCTATACATACAATGGAATATTAGTCTTAAAAAGGAAGAACATTCTGACACATGTCAAAATTTAAATAAATCCTGAGCACATTATGCTAAGTGAAATAAGCCAGTCACAAACAGATAAATATTGTATGATTCCTGTTATATGACTAAGTATCCAATTCATAGACAGAACGTAGACTGGTGGCTTTTGGGAACTGGGAGGAGTGAGGAGGAGGGAATTGTTTAGTGGGTTTAGAGTTTCAGCTTTGCAAGATGAAAAGAGTTCTAGAGATGGTTTGCATGACAGTGTAAATGTACCTGACATTACAGGACTATGTATCTAAAAAGAGTTAATATGGTAAGTTTTATGTTATGTATATTTTTCCACAATTTTTTAAAACACAAAAATCGGCCAAGCACTGTAGCTCATGCCAGTAATTCCAGTTCTTTGGGAGGCTGAGGAGGGAGGATTGCTTGAGCCCAGGAATTCGAGACTAGCCTGGACAACATAGTGAGACCTCATCTCTACAAAAAATACTTGGGAGACTAACACCCAAGAGGTCAAGGCTGCAGTGAGCTGGTATCACACCACTACACTCCAGCCTGGGCAACAAAGTGAGACCCTGACTCAAAAAAAAAAAAGATAGAAATACTTATGTTTGCCTTTCTAATTTTATTGTTTTATAAGATTTATCAGCTATTTTCAGTTTACTTTTTCACCGCCAGAAGAAAACAATAAAATAAATCTTGATCAGTAAAGGATCAAGCAAAACAAAAATCAAGAGTCCACTTGAGATCTTATCCTATTTAAAACCTATTACCTGCACTATATTACATTAACTTAATTCAGTTTTCATAAATTGTGGAAGGTCTGGACTCAGCCATCAGGGCCAAGTAGATTCCAAGATAGAGTATTCAAAGCATGGATCTGATAAGAGAGTTTAAGATAGCTCAGATTCTTGCTCATGTCTGGGAAACACACTTTCCTCAGCCAGAGAAGTTTTTAAAAATCTCCTAAACTTTGAAGATATTATTCTTTTCTTCTTTTCCTTTTCCTTGCCTCTTCCCCGCCCCGCCCCACCCCCCGCCCCGGGTCCTGGTAACACTCCTTCCAATTCGCAGCTAATTTAATGTTTATACTCTGGAAGGGACAAAAGTAGATGTAGACACTTTGAGAGCGTGACATTTATAAAATAAGTGGAAAAGTGCTCACAGTGGCAGAACATCCTGGCATCTCACATCCCATTCCTGAACTTGCCTCTGACTTCTGCTGCCCTGTGTAGCCAGCTCCAGGAGAGTGCAAGGCCTGCTGCCAGCTGTTTGTCCCAAGCCTATGCTCTGTGTCTCTCTGCTTTTCTACTTCTCCAAATTGTGGGAGTCTTGGGAGTGCAGCTCAGAAGCGCCTAGGAATTAATGCATCTGGTGGCAATGTTCCAGCCACTGAGGATGCGAGCTAAGAACAAGTGCTCCAGTCCTCTAGTTCTGGGGGAAATTCAGTACCTTCTGAGAGGTGCCAGCAGGTTTTAACCTTTGTTGCCTAGAGCAACAACCTGGATTATGGCTATAGAGTTAAGCTTCCTTTGCTCTAGAAAAAGATAACAAAAGGTTGAAAGCAATTACGAGGTGACTGACATCTAAGTGTGAATGTGAGAATCTCTTTAATAGTTTACAGAGGAACTTTCTTTTGTACTAGGAGACTGAAGAAAGCTGAGGACCAGGGCTAAGAATTAATTATCCGAGCCCAAAGAAGGTTCAACTCCCAACTCAGGCTGATCTGCTGAGTTAAGTTCAGGGTCCTGATTGGAGAAAAATAGGACTCTGATGTGGGATGCAGACATCTGTGCTGATGCTCCACCCTCTTTAATTTCTAGTTACCACTAGACCCCCAATACTGCAAATGTGGGCTATCCTTTCATAGCAAGAGTTAGCTCACCCCTCCCCCATTGCTTGAAGACAATGCAGAGGCCTATTCCCTTCAGGACAACTTGTGCCCCCACCCAGAATGTGTCCCACCTCCCCTTGGACACTAGGTATATGTTCAAGTTTCAGCATAACCCAGCTGAGGTCACAATGGGCCTTTTAAGAGAAGACAGGGCTTAAGCTCACAAAGAGCTTCACATCCAGCCAGTGTGTACAGCAAGCACCAGAGAGTATGTGTAGGGCTGGATTCTGGGGGTGCTTGGTCAGGGGGGGGAACATAAATGCGGATGAGGGACAGTTTATTGACTTGAGAGCCCTGCTCAGAGACACAAAAGTTAACTCCCTGGTAAGGACCCTGACTGGTAAACTCCCTACTAGGATGGTGTCATGGGGTGAATGGTGGGCCCCCAAGAGATTTGTCCATATCTTAATCCTCAGAACCTGTGAATACTACCTTTTTGGGGGAGGAGGTCTTGGTAGAAGTAATTAAATAAAGGATCTCAAGATGAGATCATCCTGGATCATCCGGGTAGGTCCTAAAACCAATGACAAGTGCCTTTATAAGAGATACACAGAGGAGAGACATACAGAGAAGAGCAAGGTCATGTGAAGACAGGGGCAGAGACTGAAGTGACACAGCCACAAGCGAAGGAATACCTGGAGCCACCAGAAGCTGGAAAAGGCAAAGAACCAATTCTCTCCCTAGAGCTCTGGAGGAAGCATGTCCCTGATGACACCTTGACTTCAAGAACTGTGACAGAACAATTTCTGTTGGGTTTTTTTGTTTGTTTGTTTGTTTTTTGAGTTGGAGTCTCACTCTGTCACCCAGACTGGAGTGCAGTGGCCGCTCCTGGTCACCGCATCCTCTACCTGCTGGCCTCCGGCAATCCTTCCGCCTCAACCTCCCAAGTAGCTAGAACTACAGGCACGCACTACCACACCCAGCTAATTTTTTCATTTATTGTAGAGATGAGGTCTCGCTAAGTTGCCCAGGCAGGTCTCGAACCCGTGGGCTCAGGCAATCCACTCACCTCAGCCTCCCAAAGTGCTGGGATTACAGGCTGAGCCACTGAGCCCAGCTTGTTGTTGTTTTTTAATGCCACTCTGCTTGTGGTCATTTGTCACAGCAGCCATAGGACATGGATACAAATGGCTTCTGCATCATGGGCAAAGAGATGCCCATGCAAAATGTCAAAATGTTAGAAATGCCACGGCAGACGGTGGACTAAGGGATTTTATGACTCAGGGAAGTATGCATAATGGGGTGAATATGCTATGTAAGGGCAGAAAACTTGCTAGATATTTATGTTCCATGGGACAGCTCATGGAAAACATACTTTACCAAGACCAGAAACTACCCGCATTACTCAGAAGCGTGGTGGTGGCTCTCCTCTGCAGGCCTGATCTTGTTGGAGAGGCTTTACAGAGCTGGGTTGCTGATGACAAGAGGAATGATAGGATTTTGGAACAGGAGAGTTACGTGATGTCTCTTAACCCTCAGAAGTCAGGGGGATGCAATGACCACAATCAGTGAGAACTCAGAGTGGCAGTCGAGGAAGCCTAAACCACAGAGAGCTCTAGAGAGAGTTCATAGAAGACCACATTTCTCAGGACAAAATATATGTGTGGACAAGGACATTATTCAACTTGTACCAAGGGAAGAAAGCAAGGATGTATAATCAGAAGACTGAAGGCAGGTATCCCAATAAATGTCAGCATCACCCACTCAATTTCCAAATATGTGCCAGTTTTCAAAACCTGGACCCACTGACTAGGAGGAGGGCCAGGTCCCCAAAATAAGAACCCTGTGACAGCCTGGCAAATAGACACACAGCTGTGATTCCCTTAGTCTTTCCACAAAGTAACCTACGATCTCAGGGAATTACTCATGGGGAAAGGGAAAAATTCAAGTATTTGGAGTACTGTTGGAATGAAGAAGAGACCCACCCTCACAAACCTTCTATTGCTGCAAAATAAATTCCTCTAAGATGACAGCTAAGGGGTATTTCACATGTAGCCTGTAATTTTAGAATAGCTTTAAAGAAATCCCTACCTTATATAACACCACTTCCAGAAACTATAGAAAATAGAAAGTGCTTACTTATAGCCTTTTGCCAGGCCAGTTTTTATAAAATGGATTGTCCAAGGTTAAGTTTAGAAACTTTCCTTGTGTAATTAAGGCTAAAAAAGTAAAACTGCTTGAACGCACATGTTTTGCTTCTTCCCCTGGTCACTGCCCTTGGATCTGGTAACTGTTGTTGCTGCTACTGAAGGGGACATGGACATCTGCATTGAGCTCCCTGAGAAGCAGGAAATGCAAAGAAAAACTGCATGTCCCTGGAGACGCCGTCACAGGACTTAGATAAGAAATGGACTCTGCTGAAATTCCCTAAAACCCAGAAAAGCATCTATTCCCTTAGTCTTTAGTGACAACTGCTTTCTTTTATGACTTTGAGTCAAATTTGTGTATAGCATTAATTATTAAGTCTTGTGAACCAAAAACTCCCTGTGTAAGTGAAGAACTGTAAATGACTGGAAAGCACGCAGCCCCTAGTTGTTCAAAGCCACTGAAACTTGAAAGAATGGCAGGACTGATGCAATCAGAACACTGGTTTATGCCAGCAACTGCTTGGGGTCTAAACTCTGATTAGAAAAGATACTAATAATGTGGCCGGGCATGGTGGCTCAAGCCTATAATCCCAGCACTTCGGGAGGCCAAGGCAAGAGGATCACCTGAGCTCAGGGGTTCGAGACCAGCCTGGGCAACTTGGCAAGACTTCGTCTCTACAATAAATAAAGAAATTTTAAAAATTAGCTGGATGTGGTGCACACGCCTGTGGTTCCAGTTACTTTGAAGGCTGAGGCGGAAGGATCTCCTAAGCCCAGCAGGTCGAGGCTGCAGTGACCATGAGCGCGCCACTGCACTCCAGCCTGGACAACAGAGTGAGACTTCAACTCAAAAACAAAAGAAAGAAGGAAAAGAAAAGATACTAATAACGTGTCACAAGACACATAATTGCTATTAATCAATAGTTGAGACAATTGAGATAAGACAATGTCTGTTTTACTATAAACACTGAAATGAATGTATGTTGCTTTGAGCAGACTTCGGTGGCTACATGGGATTCTGACTCCCTGAATTCTGAATTCAGATTAAGTGTCTTCCTCCCTAGTTTCCTGCCTCTCATGTTTCACTGGCAAACAAGGGAAAGCAGCCAAGTGTTAAAGGCCCATTCCTCAGGGCAAAACACACATGCGGGCAAAGGCACTACTCAACTTGTACCAGGGGAAGAAATCAAGAATGAATAATCAGAAGGCTGAGGGCAGGCACCCCAATAAATGTCAGGATTACCTGCTCCGTTTCCAAATATGCACCAGTTTTCAAAACCTGAATCCACTGACTTGGAGGAGGGCCAGTTCCCCCAAATAAGGACCCTGTGACAGCCTGGCAAATGGGCACAGTTGTGATTCTCTTAGTCTTTCCACAAAGAGACCCAAGGTCTCAGAGAATTGTTCACAGGGAAAGAGCAGATATCAAGTATTTGGAGGACTGTTGGAACATGCTCAGAACTGACCCTGACACCCTGAGACCAGCATTACCACTGTCCCCTCTGCTACTGTGGGGCACATGATGACCAGGTGATCCATGAAGTCTTGCCTGTGGCCTGGCAGCTCACAGTGGGTTCAATGGGTCCATGGACCCACCAGCAGTCAAGTCCCCAGTTCCCAATTATATAATTAGGGTAAATATTTCCAGAAGTTGGCGTAACTCTCACATTGGGTGTTCTACTTGTCTTTCCTCTTTATAGGGAAAGGCAAGTCGAATTTTCTGAAACTGCCCCATCCACCCAGCCAAGATAGCAAATAATCATAGATGCACTGAGTATATTTCATCCTGGGGGAGGAGGGGAATATGGGGAGATAGAGGAGAGGGGATTATGAGATGCACACAGGAAGGTGAAGGGGGATGGCCAAAATTCGTGCTACCCCTAAGAATCTAAAATCTAGAAGGCTGTTGCTCCCCATTATGTCACCATTTAATTGAGGGTCTGGTTTTTGAAGGATCCTGGTGTGTCCTGGAGGAGAAAAGAGGATTATGCAACTCAGTCAAGTGGCAGGCTCACACAGCCTCAGCCACTGTAGTATGCAGCCTTCGATTTTTCAAGTGTGCACTTCTCTAATGTTTTCAGAAAAGAGGATCAGAAACAGTTTGCACTTACCCTTTTTTTTTCAGTGCACAAGGTTTTTCCTGTTAACTCTTGCAACTCTGTGATAATATAGTCTGAAGAGATTTGAGCCCTCGGAACATCACACAGAACATCACATCGACCCACTACAACCTTGTCCTTGGCCTGGCAGCTCACAGTAGGTTCAGTAGCTCCATGGACCCACCAGTGGTCATGTCCTCAGTTCCCAAATGTGTTATTAGGGTAAATATTTCCAGAAGCTGGCATAACTCTCACATTGGGTCTTTAGCCTGTGGAGTGAGAACTCTTTATGGGGAAAGTCCAGGGGAATTTTCTGAAACTGCCCCATCCACCCAAACCAAGATAGCAAATAGCATAGATATATCTGATTTGCTGATGTAGGATCCAACATACCAGCATAACAACATAACTATAACTAAGGGACCTGCTGATTCTGTCTCACACTTTATCACACAAACTGCTACTGACCTGATGGAAGTTGGGTTTGGACTCCTGGGATGACACCCTGCACTGGGCTTGGACTCCTGGGATGACACCCTGCAGGACTTTCAGCATGTGGAATGTGGCCTTCATATGGTTCCAAAGTGTTTCGATTATATTGAATCAGAAACGCGGGACCAGTGTCTCTCTCTAATGTTTCCAATCTGTAGCTTTTGATGGTGATCCGAAATGCCAACCCAGCCTGAAAGTAAAAGCGAACTTAAATTTAACACAAATCATTGTAATTTGAAAGTTAGCCTGGAGATGGTGCCATGTCATCACTTTTTCTGTTTGCGTCTCCACTTTTTAATGCCTCCCTGGCCTCTGTGGGTCAGTGTTCATCTGATTGTAATAAACTCAATGAAGAAAGGCCACAGTCACTGGTTCCCAAAATATTTGGAACCGATTTTTTAAAAAACTAACACTTTCTGATTTTTTTTAAACTAATACTTTCTGATGTGTCATCTTCAAAAAATAAAAAAATGCCATCAATTCACTAATAAAATAAATCAGAGAATGGCAGACTGTAAGAGAAGGTCGCGAGTCTACAATTTAGCACTATCATTTTCAGATAAGGACATATTTCCCCAAAATAATTTGGCTAGTAATTGTCAGAGCCAAGACTCTGTGCTTCTGTCCTTAGGGTTATCCTTGTTACCTGTTGTTGACTTCTCATAGGTCAGGATAAATATTATTTCAATAATTTGAGAGTATCCTGGTTAAAGAAGATATTTTTAAAATCGAGGTTGGCAATAATTATTACCCCAGGATGGCTACCTATCGCCATACACAAAAATCAACTCTAAATGGATTAAAGACCTAAATGAAAAACTATAAGAATCATAGAAAAAAAATGAGGAGACACACTTATGCACACAGGTGTAGGCAACCAATTCATGATCAAATCCCCAAAAGCAAATGACATACAAGCTGCAGTAGACAAGTGGGGCCTCATCAAACTGAAAAGCTTCTGCACAGCAAAAGAAACAATCAAGAAACTAGGGAGACAACCTACAGAATGGGAAAATATACTTGCTAACTGTGTTTCTGACAAAGGCCTAACATCCAGGATCTACAAGGAACTCAAATGAGCCAAAAGGAAAAAACAAACAGCCTTATTAAAAAATGGGTAGAGGATGTGAATAGGCACTTCTCAAAACATATGAGCAGCCAACAGACACGAAAAAATGCTCAGCTTCACTAATCATCAGAGAAATGCAAATTAAAACCACACTGAGATACCACCTATCTCCAGTAAGGATGACCATCACTAATAAAACAAAAAACAACAGATGCTGGCATGGATGCAGAGAAAAGGGAACACTTCTACACTGTTGGTGGGAGAGTAAACTAGTTCAAACTCTATGGAAAATAGTGTGGCAATTTTTAAAAGAACTAGAAATTGAGCTTCCATTTGACCCAGCAATCCCACTTCTGGGAATATACCTGGAGGAACTCAAATCATTCTACAAAAAAGATACCTGCACAAGCATGTTTATTGCAGCATTATTCACAATAGCAAAAATAGAGACCCAGCCCTGCTGCCCATAGACAGTGGACTGGATAAAGAAAATGTCGTACATATACACAATTGAATATTATGCTGCTATAAAGAGGGACAAAATGATGGACTCTGCAGCAAAATGGATGCATTTAGAGTTCATCATACTTAGTGACCTATCAGAAGCAAAGAACTGAATACCACATGTTCTGACTCATAAGTGGACCCTGAACATTTATCACAATGCTGCAAGGGAGGGATCAGCAGCTGTGGGACACTGCCAGGGGAGGAAGTAAGGGGGTAGGGCACATGGGACCACACAGGGTACCTGATCCTAAACCGGGGAAGTGAGGGTCATTTAGAGGCCCAAGTGTCACCGGCACATAGACTACTTATATACCCAATCCTGACCTGTATCCCACATCTCATTAATAAAATAAGGAGAGAGTGAGAAAAAAAACTATTATCCCAGGACGGGCAGTAGGTTGTACAAACAACTTGCAGAAATGTCCTTAATTATACCAAAGCTAAAATGTGACACTCTACAGACACAGATTAAATGTAGACTAACAAATTTAGGGAGCCAGAGACCATTTAAGGATAAAAGAAGTGAGAAGAGGCATCATAGGATGTGTAAGGGTGGTGTGATGTAATTAATGTAGTTTTGCTTCCTACAGAGTTATACATATTTTTAGGGAAATAACATATACTTGATCGCATTCATTGGCAGAGTGGACAGTGAAACATATAACATGCTTTGTTTTGTTTTGTTTTTGAGTCGGAGTCTCTATCTGTCGCCCAGGCTGGAGTACAGTGACTCGCTCCTGGCCACTACAGCCTCCACCTGTTGGGCTCAGGTGATCCTTCTTCTTCAGCCTTCCAAGTAGCTGGGACTACAGATGTGTACCACCATGCCCAGCTATTTTTTTGATTTATTATAGAGACAAGATTTCACCTTATTGCCTAGGCTGGTCTCAAACCCAAGGGCTCAGGCAATCCTCTTGTACCTGCCTCCCAAAATTGCTGGGATTACAGGCATGAGCCACTGTGTCCAGCTTAGCGTGGTTTCAGAGGCACTAGGAAGTCTTCCTGGATCACTAAAGAATTAAGTTTTTATACCCATCATGGGTACCATTAAGGTACATGAGGATGTAGAATCCTGGTGAGGTTCTCATACTTTTGCTTATAAGAACACTTCACAGTCTTAAGCACTATTAAGTTTCCCAATGAACTTTTGTCTATGTTGGTTATATCTATCCATATATACCCTGAGAAACGTTTTAAATACAAGTATGTACAAGCATACATTCCATTAGTCATTGGCGCAATGACATTATCACATGTCCTACAGCTTCTGGAAGATTCCAGTATATATAGGTGAGAGAATGAAAATGTGAGAGAATATAAGTCTAAATGGCAAATTAAATATTATTATTATTATGAGGACAACTGGATCTTATAAATTCCCTTACAGGGCTTTGCAGTACCCCCATGAGGTTTGGAAAACCTATTTGAAGTCATTCCAGCTGCATGACATTGGAACAGCTTTGACAGACCTCAAAATTTTTAAATTCTAATTAGTGAAAATTGTCGGTGACCTGCACTGACCAGGGAAGGGTTAGGACCGCACCGGTGAATCAGAACGGAGAGAAGAAAACTACTCGGAGGCAGCTCTTCTGGGAACAGTCTGGCCAAGACTGAAGCCGATTTTATTCAAACCTTTTCCAACTTATATACCATTTTCTATACCCTCCAGCAATGTGATAATCACTCACTGGGGGCGTACAAGTTTTGTGCTTTACAAACTATGCATCACAAGACCACCACGAGATCTGCAATTTCCAAGCAAACAATTCAAATTCCATGATGCCTGCCGTGCTTACATCAAGGTCACAGGTGCACAATTTCAATACAAATCGTTCAAAGTGTTTTCCATAATGTTCAATGAATCATTCATATTATACTCTTTGCTCTATACCCTGATTAATACAAAAAACTTTCCTGAGTTAACTCTAGGTTCAATCCAAGTTCACTGATTCCCAATATTTTTAACAATTAATATTATCAACTTAACACTATACTATTAACCTAACATAATGCCTCAGTTAAAACTTATTCTTAAACTACAAAACTTTACTATAATTCATGTTTCATATGTCTAAACTTTAATTTTCATATGATCTAGTTATTGGACTTTAATACTATGCTATATCCTATTAAGCTAATACCTTATCGTTAATTCTTTTATAAATCATATAGTAACTATTACACTTGAATAATGTAGCAAAAGGAATCAAAACAGCAAGCATAGATTTACGCAGCTATGAGTGTATATGTATATATTTTATCCCAACAAGTCTACTCTAAAAATCAAATAGTAGCTGTCACACTCTTGAACAAGGAAATGCAGGGCTTCCAAGATGGCGGCCATGGGCTGAAGCAGACAGAGTTTCGGTAATTAACAAAAACAAAAGAAAACGT
>NW_007245712.1:77126-106176 GCF_000164805.1 Carlito syrichta
GTATGCACACTGGTCACCAATCACACGCCAATATCATAGGTATAAAATGATATCCTATGTCAGAGGCGATCTTCCAGATGGGCCTTTACAGGCCTCAGCCATGTAGCTATAGATGTTGGCTCCCAACAGAAAATTATTACATTATGGGTGTGGTGGCTCAGCCTGTAATCCCAGCACTTTGAGAGGCCAAGGTGAGAGGACTGCCTGAGCCCGGGGGTTCAAGACCAGCCTGGGCAACTTGGTGAAACCTCGTCTCTACAATAAGTCACAAAAACCAGCCAGGTATAGTGGCGTGCATCTGTAGTTTCAAGCTACTTGGAAGGCTGAGGCAAAAGGATCACCTGAACCCAGCAGGTGGAGGCTGTGGTGGCCGTGAGCATGCCACTGCACTCCAGCCTGGGTGACAAGAGCGAGACTCCAACTCAAAAAAAAATTATTACATTATGAAGAGAAGAAAGCACCTTTGTAATGGATTGATCTGGATACCACCTAAACTAGCATTTCCAGAATTGAAACAAACTGACTTGAGGTCCCTCCCGTGATGAAACAGTGAGACATATAAAACGTCATCTATGTAGTAGTCTTTTCAGAAATGTTTAAATTCATTTCAACCATGAAGAAATATATCGGACATATCCTGATTCTAGAACATTCTACAAGACAAGCAACCTGAACTCCTTTAAAAAGTCAATACTACCCAAGGCAAAAAAGGGCAGGGAGTATGTTAGATAATTTCAGATTAAAGGAGATAAAAGAAACAAGAAAACAAAATACAGTGTATGGTCCATGATTAGAACCTGGGGTACTGGATCATAGATCCTCCATTCTCCTCCCTCCCCAATCACCCCAAATAAAAGTCTCTAAGGGGCATTTTGAACCAACTGGGATGGTATTATTTAGACCAGATTAATAAATATTATTGTATTGATATTAACTTTTTTGTAATAACAGTATTGTGGTTTGTAGGAGAATATTTGTGTCCTCAGGAGATATATGCAGGGCTGTTTAAAGGTGAAGCATCATGCTCTCTGCAACTCATTTCCATATCCTTCAGAGCAAAAAAGAACTATAGATAGATAGAGACATTGTTACACACATGCATCTGCAGAGAAGAGACAAAAAGAGAGAGCAGACCAGTGTGGCAAATCATTAACCAGTGGAGAACCTGGGTAGTAATGTATGTGAGTGGTGTTTATTGGACCATTCTTTCAACTTTTCTGTTCAACTCTCCATAAAAGTTTGGAAAAAAATATGAAAGTCAAATGTCAAAGAGAGCATACGGGGGAAAATATTTGCAATTAGTATTCAAGAAAAAAATGGCTAATTTTCCTAAAGTAGAAAGAGTTTATAAAAGCAACAAGAGAAAGACTAACTCAGTAGAAATATGGGTGACAGAGATATAGAGATAGCTCCTATTTAAAAATACTGAAATATCACTAAACATCAAAAAGATGTTCAATGTCTCTCATAACTGAAAAATGAAATTAAAACTAAGCCGAGATCCAATTTCTCATCTATCAGATGAGCAAAAATCCCAAAGTCTGAAAACTGTCAGTGACACGGTAGTGTCTATTGGATGGGGAAATTGGCGTTTTCCAGTCTTGTTGGGGAATACCTACTGGAACAACTCCCAAGGCGGACAGTGAGGCAGTAGCTGTCGAAATTATAACTGTGCTACCCTATGGCCTCAAAATATATCTGTACACATGTAAAATAATATATGTAAACAAGCTATTCAACCCAACCCTGTCCATCAACAGGACAATATAATGGTAATGAAATTATGTATAAATGCCAATGGTCTATATTTTTTATGGAAAAAAAAAAATAAGGATGCTCCTTTTATTCTGATTTTTAAAAGAGCTCTGAGATATTGTTAGTGAGAAAGGTAAGGTGTAGAATTCTGTGTGCAATTGTCTAGTTTTATGTCAAAGAGGGAATATAAAAGTCTATATTTCAAGAGAAGGAGAAGACAAGCCATAGGCTGGGAGAAAACATTTGCAAAAGACATACCTGATGATAAGGAACTTCTATCCACAATCTACAAAGAACTCTTAAAACTCAACAATAAAAAAATAAAAATAAAAATCTGCTTTCAGATAGGTCAAAGACCTTAACAAACCCCTTACAAAAGAAGATATGCAGATGGTAAATCAGCATATGAAATAATGCTCCACATCACATTGTCATCAGGGAAGTGCAAATTAAGACAACAATGAGATACCATCACACACATGTTAGAATGCCAAAACCTGGGACACTGACAATATTAAATGCTGATGAGGATGTGGCACAAAGGGAACTCTCACACACTGGTGGGCACGCAAAGCGGTTCAGCCCCGTAGAAGGACAGTTGGCAGTTTCTTACAAAACGAAACCTACTCTAGCCATATGATGCAGCAATTGTGCTCCTGGGTTATTTACCCAAATGAATTGAAAACGTATGTCCCCACAAAACCTGCACACAGATGTTTATTGCAGTTTTATCCATAAGTGCTAAAACTTGGAAGCAACAGAGAGGCCCTTCAGTAGAGGAATGCATAGATAAACTGTGGTACATCCAGACAACACAGTATTACTCACTGCTAACAAGAAGTGAGCCATCAGACTATGAAAAGACATGGAGGAAACTTACATGCGTATTATTTAGTGAAAGAAGCAAAAATGAAAGGGCCATGGACTGTATGATTCCAACTATGTGACACTCTGGAAAAGGCAAAGCCATGGGGACAATAAAAAGATCAGTATTGCTGGGAGTTAGAGGAGGGAAGAAGGCTAGGTAGAGCTTAGAGGATTTTTAGGGTAGTGATGCTGCTCTGTATGATGCTGTTACGGTATATATGTGTTAACAGAAAATCATTCAAACCCACAGAATGTCCAGCACCAAGAGTGAAGCCTGATGTCAACTATGGATTTCAGGTGACAATGATGAGCCATTGTAGGTATCCGTTGTGATAAATCTACCTCCTCTAGTGTAGGATGGTGTAGGATGGTGATAGTGGGGGAAGCTGGGGATGGCCAGAGCTGTAGGGGAACTCTCTGTACTTTCCCTCAATTTTTCTGTAAACCTAAACTACTCTTAAAAAGTAAAATCTGTTAAAAATTGGAAGAGGTTTTTTATTTTTTTCACGGTATATCTTTTTAGCTTTTTTTTTTTTTTAACATGTGATGATAATACCTATTAAAAATTAAATTTAAGGCCGGGCACAGTGGCTCACACCTGTAATCCCAGCACTTTGAGAGGCTGAGGCAGGAGGATTGCTTGACCCCAGGAGTTCAAGATCAGCCTGGGCAATATAGTGAAACTTCATTTCTACAAAAATAAAAAAAATTAGTCAGGCACACACCTGTGGTACACACCTGTGGTCCCAGCTACTGGAAATGCTGAGGTAGAAGGATCACCTGAGCCCAGAAGGCTGAGGCTACAGTGAGCTGTGATAGTCATGATCATGCCACTGCACTGCAGCCTGGGCAGCAGAGTAAGGCCCTGACTCAAAAAAAAAAATTAAATTTAAAACATTTTATAAGCCAGGCGCGGTGGCTTACGCCTGTAATCCCAGCACTTTTGGTGGTGGAAGTGAGAGGATTGCCTGAGCCCATGGGTTTGAGACCTGCCTGGGCAACATGGTGAGACCGTATCTCTACAATAAATAAAAAAATTAGCTAGGTGTAGTGGTGCACACCTGTAGTTCCAGCTACTTGGAAGGTTAAGGCAGAAGGATCACCTGAGCCCAGCAGGTCGAGGCTACAGTGACCATGAGCATGCCACTGCACTCCAGTCTGGGTGACAGAGTGAAACTTCGACTCAGAAAAAGAAAAATTTTTTTTTATAACATAGTATATACTCATGGAAAAACATACAATACCACAATGTGTAACATTATAAATTAGAGAAATGCTGATATTAGTTTGGATAGGTATAATTTCAAGTCAATGATATAGATTCCAGCACCTCCACTTGCCCACACCCATGCCCACCACAAACACTACTCACTCACCACAGGGGGTGAGAGAAGAGAGGCTTATATATATATATTTATAGATAATTTCTGGAACTTGCCTTTTGTACTCAACAGTGTATCATGATCTCGTTCTATGTAAGTACATAGAAATCAACTAGGCCAGGTGCAATGGCTCATGCCTGTAATCCCAGCACTTTGGGATACCAAGATGTGAGGATTGCTTGAGGCCAGGGTTTTGAGATCATCCTGGGCAGCACAGCAAGACTCCATCTCTACCAAAAAATCGCAATAACAATAAAAAAATGAAAAGACAAGTTCGCATTTATTTTGAAAAAGAGGAAATCCATTGCATGGTCTATAATTTGACTGCTTGGTGTCCTACAGAATGGATATGCCATAACTTATTTAATAACTCCCCTATTAATGAACATTTAGGTTTGGGGGTTTTGTGTTGATTTCTACTTTTACAAATGCCTGTCTATGGCAAAGCAGTGGTTAACCCGCAGTGTCTGGAGCCCAGCTGCCTCAGTTTCCATCTTTATACCATGTTGAGTTAGCTGTGTGGACTTGTGCTTGTTGTTCTCTGAGCTTTAGAGAGCTTCATCTATTCAGTGGGCAAAATAGAAGTATCTTTCCTCATTGAATTCTGAGGAATGAGGAAAAACATCAGCCCACTCATAAACAAAACACTTTTTTTCCCCCCAGGCTGGAGTGCAGTGGTCTTTTCATAGCTCGTTGCAGCCTTGAACTCCTGCAGCCAAGCAACCCTCCTACCTCAGCCTTCAGGGTGACTGGCACTATAGGTGTGTGCCGCCATGCCTGGCTAATTTTGTTGTTGTTTTTTGGTAGAAATGGGATGTCACTATGTTGCCCAGGGTGGTCTTGAACTCCTGGTCTCAAGTGACCCTCCAGTCTCAGCCTCCCAAAGGGCTGGAATTACAGGTGTGAACCATTGCACCTGGCCTCCAAAATGCTTTTCTATACTTAGTAGTTCACAGTGACAAAGACTTTCCTCTTAGACCAGAATTTGGTCCGTCTCCTCTACATCCTCTGCTTGAGTCTATGGTCTCATTTCCACAACAGAATTCAGTGAAATATGAATAAAAGAAATATAAATATGATGTACTTGGGGAAATGTTTAGATCATCGTAAGAACTTAGCAAAATAAAGTCAGCTTAATCTTGGGCCTCCCTCTCACTCCTGGCTGGAATCTCTTTGAGCAAGAATCCTGGGAAGTCTGTGGAGGGGCAATCCCTTGCCTGCGGTGTCAATCACCCTGGATAACGGATCACCCTTGCCTTTTAGCAACAGTCTTATCCAGTCACTTGAGCCAGAAACCCTGTCTCCTTGGTGTGTCCTCTCAGTAAGTCTCCATCCGCTGGCTCCCTACCCCCAACCCTGCTTCCTGGCCATAAACCCCACTTTCCCTTGCTGGAGTCAGAGTCGAGTCCCATCTCTCTCTACCGCAAGGCCCCATGATGGTGGTCCCTATACTGATTGCCATGGCCCCCCTTGAATAAAGCCTTACCATCTCCAACAAGTGTTTTTATAATTTTTTTAACAGCTGAATATATAAACGATGTTTATCGGCCAGGTGCAATGGCTCACACCTACAATCCCAGCACTTTGGAAGGCCGAGACGAATGGGTTGCCTGAGCCCAAGGGTTCGAGACCAGCCTGGACAACATGATGAGACCTCGTCTCTACAATAAATCAAAAAATTAGCTGGGTGTGGTGGCACACACCTGTAGTTCCAGCTACTTGGAAGGCTGAGGTGGAAGGATCGCCTGAACCCAACAAGTTGAGGCTGTGGTGACTGTGAGCATACCACTGCACTCCAGCCTGGGTGACAGAGTGAGACCCCAACTTAAAAAAAAATGTTTCTCAACTGTCTCATATCAGGAGAGAGAGCCCTGATATGCATTGTGTACTGATTTCACGGTGTCAATACTCCCATCATGGCCAATTTCAAGGCATCGGTGTGAAGCTACTGAATGTAGAGTTGAGAAGAGATGCACAGTTGGCTCTCAGGAGCCAGCTAAGAGCCCTGCAGGCTATGGAGGATGGATTTTAACAACCAAAACCTTGAACAAGTACCAGGATCCTCTTTCTTTCAAATGTATGTCTGAATCTCCTTTCAAATGTGTACTTGACCATGTTTACCATGGGTTCTCCTCTCACAATGATGGAATCTCTTTTCAGATGTACTTTTGACCATGTATATCCCCGCCCTTCCTTTTCAAAATGTGCGCTGTAAGTTTGTTTACTTACAACAACAAAGGCTCTCTCCTTGAGGGATCTCAAAGCAATCTGTGGAAAGGTGAGAGTGGGGGCTAATAAAGACAAAGGGAATATGGAAAACGTATATGTTGAGAATTGGAATGAAGTGATATGTCCTTGCTGACAAACTTTTTAGTAAACAACCAAAGCCGTTTTTTTTTTCTGGAGTAGGAATCTCACTCTGTTGCCCAGATTGGAGTGCAGTGGCATGCTCACAGTAACTGCAGCTTTGACTTGTTG
The DNA here is from genome assembly GCF_000164805.1 of Carlito syrichta. Classification (NCBI taxonomy): domain Eukaryota; kingdom Metazoa; phylum Chordata; class Mammalia; order Primates; family Tarsiidae; genus Carlito; species Carlito syrichta. The sequence goes on from NW_007245712.1 coordinate 83,609, forward strand.
GACTCAGGTGATCCTTCTGCCTCAGCCTTCCAAGTAACCTGAATTACAGGCATGCGCCACCAAGCCCAGCTAATTTTTTTATTTATTGTAGGGATGAGGTTTCACCAAGTTTCCCAGGCTGGTCTTGAATCCCTGGACTAAGGTAATCCTCTCACCTCTGCCTGGCAAAGTGCTGGGATTACAGGCATGAGCCATCATGCCTGGTTAAAGCCATTTTTAAAAAATTGAGTCTATGGTCTCATTTCCACAACAGAATTCAGTGAGTTAATAAATATGATATGCTTGGAAAAATGTTTAGATCATAGTAAGAACTTAGCAAAATAAAGTTAGCTACTATTATATCTTTCTGCAACTGAAAATATTTCTATAGGGAAAATTATTGAAGTGGACTTATGGGACAAATCGTATAAGCACATAATATTTGGATAGATATTGTCATACTATTATAAAAAGATTATAATAATTTATACTCCCATCAACAATATATGAGTATAATTTCCCCCATAATCTCAACCAACATGAATATCATCAAACTTTCTAATCTTTTTCTTTTATTTCAGAACTTTCTAATCTTAATTTTGTTTTCAAAATATTTACCTTACCATTATTTCATTTAGCATTTTCCCTTTTTTTTTATTTTTAAGTTGGAGTCTCACTCTGTTGCCCAGGCTGGAGTGCAGTAGCACACTCATGGCCACCACAGCCTCGACCTGCTGGGCTCAGTGATCCTTCTGCCTCAGCCTTCCAAGTAGCTGGAACTAAAGGCACGTGCCACCATGCCCAGCTAATTTTTGATTTATTATAAAGAAAGTTCTCGCCAAGTTGCCAAGGCTGGTCTTGAATCCATGGACTCAGGCAGTCCTCACACCTAGGCTTCCCAAAGTGCTGGGATTATGGGCATGAGCCACCACACCCGGCCCATTCTTCATTTTTCTAACTCTAGTGTACAGCCATGTGTCACTTAACAATGGGGATATGTTCTCAGAAATGCACTGTCAGGTGATTTCATCATTGTGTGAACATCACAGAGTGAACTTACACACACCTAGATGGCCTGGGCTATATGGCATGGCCTGTTGCTCCTAGGCTACAAACCTGTACAGCATGTGACTGTACTGAACACTGCAGGCAATTGTAACACAGTGGTAAGCGTTAATGTATCTAAACATAGAAAAGGTACAGTAAAAATACCATATAAAAGATAAAAAATGGCACACCTGTGTAACGTACTAACTGTGAATGGAGCTTGCAGGACTGGAAGTTGCTCTGGGTGAATCAGTGAGTGATTAGTAAGTGAATGTGACGGACTAGAACATTAGTGTACACCACTGTAGACTTTAGAAACACTGGACACTTAGGCCAGACTAAATTTATAAAAAATGTTTTTATTTACTGAATAATAAATTAATTTTACCTTATTTTAACTTTTTTACCTTAAAAACTTTTGAATGTTGGAAAAACTTTTCGACTATCTTGTAATAATTATTATCTTAAAACACAAACACAGGCCAGGTGGTAGCTCATGCCTATAAACCCAGCACTTTGGGAGGGTGAGGTGAGAGGATTGCCTGAGCCCATGAGTTCGAGACCAGCCTGGGCAACTTGGCAAGATCTTAACTTTAAAATAAATCAAAAAATTAACCGGGCATGGTGGCACATGCCTGTAGTTCCAGCTACTTGTAAGGCTGAGGAGGAAGGATCACCTGAGCCCAGTAAGTTGAGGCTGCGGTGGCTGTGAGTGTGCCACTGCACTCCAGCTTGGGCCACAGAGTGAGACTCTAACTCAAAAAAAACACACACACAAGCACATTGTACAGCTGTACAAAAATATCTTAGTTATCTTAGATTATGCCTTTATTCTATAAGTATTTTTCTATTTTAAAATTTATTTTTATTTTTTTCTTCTTTTTGTTAAAATCTAAGGCACAAACACACACATGAGCCCAGGCCTGCACATCACTGTCCTCCACCTCCACATCTTGTCCCACCAGAAGGTCTTTGGAGGCAGTAACACCCATGGAGCCGTCATCTCCTATGACAACAATGCCTTCTTGTGGAATGCCTCCTGAAGGACCTGCCTGAGGCTGTTTTAGAGTAACTTTTTTTTTAGTGAGAAGTTCACTCTAAAATAATCATATAGTATAGTAAATGCATAAGCCAGTAACATAGTTACTGATTATCATTATGAGGTATTATGTACTGCACGCAATGGTATGTGCTAGACTTTTATATGACAGACAGTGTAGTAGGTTTTTTTACACCAGCATCACCACAAACATGCGAGTCATGTGCTGCACTATGACGTTATTGTCAGCTTCATTGTAATCTTATGGGACCGCCACCTTATTTTTGGTCCATCATTGACCTAAATGTTGTCATGCAGGACATGACTGTACTTGAAGATCTTTTCACATGCTTATATATTTATTAACGTTTCTAGTTTTTTTAAAAAACTCCCACTTAGGTCTTTTGCCTTTTTCTTTTTGTTTTTTTCCTTATACATTTACATGAGTATTTATATATTGTGAATATTAACCTTTTGTCTGTTTTATATGTTATAAGTACTTTATCTTATCCATCACTACTTCCTTAAAATTGCTTATTGTGCCTTTCAGTGTTCAGAATTTTATTTTATTTTACTTTAAAGATGTGGGGTACAATTCAGGATTAGGTATACAAGTGGTCATCGTACAGATAAAGTTTGGGCCTCCCTTTGGTCCCTACTTTGCCTGGTTTGGGATCAGGTACCCCTATTGACCTTGTGTCCCCCACCCTCCCACCCTGGCAGTACCTCACTACTGCCAATCCCTTTCTTATAGTATTATGGCAAATGTTCAGGGTCCATTTATGAATGAGAACATGTGGTACTTTGTTCTTTGTTTCTGTGATAGACCACTGAGTATGACAGAATCTAAATCCATTCAAGTTGCTGCAAAGTCCACCTTTGTCCTCCTTTATAACTGCATAATATTTCATTGTGTATATGTACCACATTCATAGGGAAGGTCAATATCTCGTTCTTTAAGAAATTGCCACACTGTTTTCCAAAGAGGTTGCACTAGTTTGCATTCCCACCAGCAGTGTCATTTTCCTTTTTCTCCACATCTTCACCAGCATCTGTTGTTGTTTGTTTTATTAATGATGTCATTCTTACTGGGGTTAGGTAGCATCTCAGTGTGGTTTTGATTTGCATTTCTCTGATGATTTGTGAGGCTGAGCACTTTTTCATGTGTCAGTTGGCTGCCCATATATCTTTTGAGAAGTGTCTATTCATGTCTTTTTGCCCACTTTTTAATGGGGCTGTTTGTTTTTTTTCCTTTCAGTATGTTTGTGTTCTTTGCAGATCCTGAAGGTTAGGCCTTTGTCAGATATACATTTGACAAATATTTTTTCCCATTCTGTGAGCTGTCTCCCTGCTCTCTTGACGGTTTCTTTTGCTTTGCAGAAGTTTTTCAGTTTGATGAGGTCCCACTTGTCTCTCTTATCTCTTAAGGCATGGACACTTGGGGTTTTGATCAGCAATTGGTTGCCAGTTCCAGTTTCCATAAGGGTGTCTCCCACATTTTCTAAGGTTCTTATTGTTTGAGGTTTTACATTTAGGTCTTCGATCCATTTAGAGTTGATTTTTGTTTATGGTGATGAGCATCAACATTGTTAAGATGTCCATCCTACCAAAAGCAATCTAAAGATTCAATGCAATACCAATTAAATTACCAACATCATTCTCCTCAGACCTGGAGATGACAATACAGAAATTCATATGAAAACATAAACAACCACGAATACCCAAAACAATCCTCGGCAAAAGAAACAAAGCTTCAAGGTGGTCAGTAAGTTTTCTCAGCACCATTTATTGAATAGGTTCTCCTCTCCCCAGTGGTTGTTGATGGAGGCTTTTTCAAAGATGAGTTGGTTGAGAAGTTGAGGTTTTGCTTCCAGAATCTCTCTCCTGTTCCATTGGTTCATATGCCTATTCTTGTACAAAATACCAGACTGTTTTGGTTATTGTAGGCTTATAGTAAAGTTTAAAGTCTGGAAGTGTGATACCTCCTGCTTTGTTTCTTTTGATGAGGATTGTTTTGGCTATTTGTGGTTATTTATGCTTCCATATGAATTTCTGTATTGTCATTTCTAGGTCTGAGAAGAATAATGTTGGTAATTTAATGGGTATTGCATTGAATTGGTAGATTGCCTTTGGTAGGATGGACATCTTAACAATGTTGATTCTTCCTATCCATGAATATGGAATATTTTTCCATTTATTTGTGTCTTCTTGGATCTCTTTGAGCAGTGTTTTGTAGTTTTCATTGTAAAGTTCTTTCAATTCTCTTGTTAGGAAGATGCTGAGGTATTTCTTTTCTTATTTTATTTATTTATTTTTTTGTGGTAATTGTGAATGGGATTTTGCTTTGTATTTGGTTCTCTGCCTGCTTGTTGTTGATGTATAAGAATGCAACTGTCTTTTGAACATTTATTTTGTTCCCTGAGACTTTGCCAAAGTCCATTATCAGTGAAAGCCAGCTTTTGACAGATTCTCTGGGGTTTTCAAGGTATAGGATCATATCATCAGCAAAGAGGGATAACTTAACTTCCTCTTTTCCTATTTGGATACCCCGGACTTCCTTCTCTTGTCTAATTACTCGAGCTAGGATTTCCAGCACAATGTTGAACAAGAGGGGTGAGAGTGGGTAGACTTGTCTTGTTCCAGTTTTTTAGGGGAAATGTTTCCAGTTTCAGTCCATTTAGCAATATGCTGACTGTAGGGTTATCGTAGATGGTATTTACTATTTTGAGGTGTGTTCCTTCTCTGCCTGGGTGTTTCAGTGTTTTTATCAAGAAGGGATGCTGGATTTCATCAAAAGCTTTTTCTGCATCTAATGATATAATCATGTGGCTCTTGTTTTATATATTTAATTACATTTTGGTCTTGTGGATGTTGAACCAGCCCTGCATCCTGGGGATAAAGCCTACTTGGTTATGGTGGATAATTTTTTAGATGTGTTGTTGGATCCAATTTGCTGGAATCTTGTTGAGAATTTTTGCATCTGTGTTCATTAGGGATATTGGTCTGTAGTCCTCTTTTACCCGGTTTAGCTATCAATGTGATGTTAGCTTCATAAAATAATTTGGGGAGAAACCCGTCTTTCTCATTTGCCTGGAATACTTTCAATAGGCTTGGTATCAACTCCTTGTATGTTTTGTAGAATTACGCAGGAAAGCCATCTGGTTCAGGGCTTTTTATTTTTTTATTTTTTGTGGGCAGTTTTTTTAATGAGAGTCAATTTTCTGGGTTGTTATTGGTCTATTTAGTGTCTCAGTGTCTTCTTATTTCAACCTCGGGAAGTTATGTGATGTCAGAAAATCCATACAGGTGTGCATACTGATCTCTGATAATCTTTTATATTTATTTGGGATTAGTTGTGACTTGATCTTTTGCACTTCTGATTGTATTTATTTGGGCCTTTTCTCTCTTTTTCTTGGTCAATCTGGTTAGGGGGTCCATCCATCTTGTTTATTCTTTCAAAGTACCAACTTTTAGTTTTATTGATTTTTTTCTATGACATTTTTGTTCTCTATGTCCTGTATTTGGGCTTTTATTTGGTGATCTGGAATCTTCTGCTAAAGTTAGTGTTTTAGAGGTCTTGTCTGCCAGTTCCCTTAGGTGATTTATTAGGCTGTTAGCTTGTGATCTTTCCATTTCCTTGATGTTTGTAGAGATGTAAATTCCCCTGTTAGAACTGATTTCATGGCATCCCAGAAGTTTTGATAGTATGTTACTTTGTTTTCATTTGTTTCCAGGTATCTTTTAATTTCTGTTTTTATTTCTGTATTAACCCAGTAGTTGTCCAGCATCATGCTGTTTAATGTTCTTGTCTTTGTGGGTTTTGGAGGAATTTTGTTGGTATTAATATTTGTTTTTATTCCACTGTGGTCTGAGAAGGTGCATGGCAGTATCTCTATCTTATGAAATTTGTTAAAGCTTGATTTATGGTCGAGGATGTGATTGATCTTTGAGTATGTTCCATGTAGTGATGAGTAGAATGTATATTCTGTGGTTTTTGGGTGCAGTATTCTGTAGGTATCTATTAAGTCCATTTGGTTAAGTGTCAGTTTGAGGTTCTGGATCTCTTTGTTGATTTTTTTGCTTCAATTATCTACCTAGGGTTGTTAGTGGGGTATTTAAGTCCCCAACTATAATAGTGTTAGAGTCAATATCTTTTTTTTAGTTTACTTAGTAGTAAACTTTACAAATGCTGCATTGGGTGCTTATATGTTTAGGATAACTATTTCTTATTGATGGACTGAACATTTTATCATTATGTAATGTCCTTTTATATCTTTTTAAATTTTTGATAGCTTAAAGGTTGCTTTGTCTGATATTAAGATCATGACTCCTGCCTTTTTAGTGATCCATTTGCCTAGAAACTCATTTTCCATCCTCTAAATTTGAGTCTGTGTGCATCCCTTGTGGTGAAATGAGTTTCCTGGATGCTGCAAATTATCGGGTCATGGTTTTTTATCTAGCTTGCCATTCTGTGTCTTTTCAGTGTTACACTTAGTACATTCACATTCAGGCTGATATTGAAATGTGATTGCTTATCCCCATGATGAAGTTCTTATAATGTTTTTTCTTTGTTTATTTTCTTTTAGCTTTTGGGGTGATGTATGTGTGTGTTTTCAAGTTTGGTGTTGTGATGTATTCTGTGTTCTCCTGTCTTCTTGGGAAGTGTGTGGTCATTCTTTTTTTTCTTTCTTCTGTGACTAATATCTTTTTAAGTGTCTCCTGTAGAGCTGGTCTAGAAGCTGCATAATCTCTTAGGGATTGGATGGCTGGGAAGGATTTTAATTCCCCATCACTGATGAAGCAGAGCTTGGCTGGGTAGGAAAGTCTTGGTTGAAATTGTTTATCTTTTAGGACTTTGAATATTGGACTCCTGTCTCTTCTAGCTTGTAGTGTTTCTGCCAATAGGTCTGTTGCTATTCTGTTTGGTTTTCCCAGTAGATAGTCTTAGCTTTCTCTCTTGTTGCCTTTAGGATTTTTTCTTTTGGGCCTACTTTGTGTAGGGAATTACTATATGTCTAGGGGTTGGTCTTCTCATTTGATGTCTTGCGGGAGTTCTCTGTATCTCTTCTGTTTGGTCACATCTTTGATGAGATGGGGAAAGTTTTCTTGGATAACTTCCTGGACTACTTGCTCCAAGGTGTTCTCCATTTCCTTTTCCTCTTCTGGGATACCAATCAGGCATAGGTTTAGCCTCTTGATATAATCTCACATCTCTTGGAGGCTTTGTTCTTTCTTTCTGAGTTTTCATTCTATGTTTTTTACAGATCAGGTTAATTCCATGTTTTAGTCTTCAAGTTCTGAGATTCCCTCTTCCGCTTGATTAATTCTGCTTTTCATGCTTGTCATCTTATTATTTATTTCCTGGATGAAGTTTTTTATGGCCAAAATCTCTGTTATGAGTTTTTTCAGTGTTGCTTCTTGTCTTTCTTAAGTCGTATTCACTCTTTCCATCCATCCCCTAAACCCTGTTGTATTCTGGGGCCAGTCATTGGTGACTTCCATTGTTTGGGCTCTGAGGTTTAATTTTTCAGGTGTTTTCTCTTTGTAACACTGAGAATTACCTGTGTTCCTCCATTGGTTTTTCCTCATTTGTGACAGATCTCTTTCTTTTCTCTTTAGTTCCATTATTCAGTGGCAATGGGAGAGGCTTTCACTTCTGATGTTTGCTCAATCCTCTATTCTTCACTGATCAGGGCTCTGAATTTATTCTATTTTGAAATAGGGCTGTGGGTGGGAAACTTTGCTGTATCTTGTAGTTTTTAGAGTTGAATAAGATGGGGGATGAGGAACTAAGATTCAGAAACTACTTGCAAATCACAATTTTCACTGATTGTGGTATGGGTTCCCTGAGACCCACTCCCCACCACCACTCTATATGACAATGCAGTGGGTACATGTGTAAGTTCAAGATACAGTAACAGCAATGAGAAGAACAGAGAAAAGTTAAATGAAATGAGACAGACAAAAATTAAACACACACACAAACACACACACACACACACACACACACACACACACACACACACATACAGAACAATAAGAGCAGAAACCAAATCAAAAAACAATTAAAAATACATGCCAAAACAAAGTGGAACAACAACAAAGCAAAACGAAATAAAAAGTGATAACAACAACAATAACAAAAACCAGGAAAGCCAAACAACACACACATGCCCAGTCCAAAATGAAAGGAGAAGAAAAAGAGAAAAAAAGAAAAGAGAAGGAAAAAAAAGGAATTCAAATAGAACCCTTACACATGTATTCACACACAAATTAAACTTTTTTTTTTGAGTTGGAGTCTCACTCTGTCGCCCAGACTGGAGTGCAGTGGCTGCTCCCGGCCACCGCAGCCTCCACCTGCTGGGCTCCGGCGATCCTTCCGCCTCAGCCTTCCAAGTAGCCGGAATTGCAGGCATGCGCTACCACACCCGGCTGATTTTTTTATTTATTGTAGAGATGAGGTCTCACTGCCCAGGCCGGTCTCGAACCCACAGGCTCAGGTAATCCACTCACCTCAGTCTCCCAAAGGCGCAGGATTACAGGCTGAGCCACCGAGCCCGGCAATTAAACTTTTTAAAAGGGAAAAACAAAAACAAAACAGGGTGGAGGATACAGATCAAACTCTCACATACACATTCATGCACAAAGGAAAAATATAATAAATTTAACAAAAAAAATAAGTTCTGCCCTCTTGTGGCAGGTTCTGTAATTGTTCCTCTCAACTACCCCTCTGCTGTCTCTTGCACAATTTCAGCCTCATTCAATCTCCTCAGTGTCCCAACCAGGGGAGGAGGAGGGGGCAGTGGAGGTGGGTGGGCCTTTAGTCCTCCCCTCCCACTCTAGTGTGGTCAGGGGATCCCCTCCTGTGAGCAGATGAGGGATTGTCTCTTCCCCGGGTACTGGTGGGGGCAACCCAACCAGGCTTATCCTGGAGTGGAGTCCTCCTACCGCAGCTGGCATCCAGGTTCCACCTGGGTTTGTCCCTCTCAGTTGTGCCCTAGCAGTGTGGGTCTGATATTCAGAGGAATGCTGGGGAGGAGGGAGTTGGAGCAGCCCTAGACTCACCACTGATCTCTTTAGAGGTCTTCCTAGTCCTTTTCTGGCCACACCCTTTGTCCCACAGCTGAATCAGGGTAGAGGGTGGGTGCCTGAGACTCAGCCCTCCTCCTGACCCTCCAGAGTTTGTGCTTTCAGGATATTCCCTCTGGGTCATGATCAACCCCTGAGTAGTTAGTCCACCAGTCACAGAAATCAGGTCGGGACTGTCACTCCATGTCGAGCAAACTGGAGCACTCTCCTGCCCCGCTTTCAAGATGGTGACAGAGTGCCTCTTTCATCTTCTCCAGTGAGGCTCTGCCTCTGGGTTCCTTCACTGTGCTCCCTCCGCAGCTCTTGCTGCCAGAGTCTGGACAGGCAGTGGCGAGGAGCTGGCAGTCTCTCCGGGAGCTGGCAGTCTCCCCGGGCAGCTTCTTCCTGGGAAGGGCTTTGTTGATTTTTTAAAATGGTGCTGGCTGGCTTGACTGCTCAGCCTGTAATCCCAGCACTTTGAGAGGCCAAGGCGAGTGGATTGCCTGAACCCACAGGTTCAGGACCAGCCCGGGCAACTTGGTGAGACCTTGTCTCTACAATAAATCAAAAATTAGCCAGCCGAGGTAGCACACGCCTATAGTTCTGGCTACTTGGAAGGCCAAGGCAGAAAGATCACCTGAGCCCAGCAGGTCGATGCTGGGATGACTGTGAACGTGCCACTGCATTCCAGCCTGGGTGACAGAGTGCAACTCCAACTAAAAGAAAATGATGCTCAGCTTCTGTATTCTGGGAAGTGCTAGGGACCAAGCAGAGCAGCTGTAGCACCAGCCGCTCCACCAGGAAAGCCCTGGCCACTTGCTCCTGAGTGCCCACTCAGTCAGCTACTCACACACCCACTTACCAACATGTATGCAAAATTTTCCATACTCTAACTCACTCATACTTGGATTTGCTTAGTCCAGCTGGCTCTGCTGCCATCTTCCCAAGAATCAGTGTTCAGTATTTTATATGAATCTAGTCAACCTTATTTCTTACAGTTGCTGTGAGTTTTCTTTTCTGCTTAGGAAAACCTTATTCAAGCCAAGCTTATAAAATTATTCCTGTGTATATTTTCCAATACTTCCACGGTTTTCAAAAAAGGCATTTGGCTATCAAGAATTTACTTTTTTAATGATGTGAGAGAGTCATCTGTATTAGTTAGAGTCTTTACTCAATTTAATTTGATCAAGAAGAAAAGATATTGAAAGTATAAGAAGGAGTTTATACAACTGAAAAGAAAAATGAAAAAATGAACTTGAGAAGGACAAGAATAAGAAGAAAGTAGTCCAGGTGCAGTGACTCACACCTATAATCCCAGCACTTTGGGAGGCCAAGGTGAGAGAATTGCCTGAGCCCAGGAGTTTGAGACCCGCTGGGCAAGATGATGAGACCTCATCTCTACAATAAAGTCAAATAAAATAAGTAGCCGGTGTGGTGGCATGCTCCTGTAATGCCAGCTACTCAGAAAGCGGAGCAGAAGAATGGCCTGAGCCCAGCAGGTTTAGGCTGCAGGTGCTGTGATCGTGCCACTGCACTCCAGCCTGGATGACAGAGTGAGACCTCGACTCAAAAAAAGAAAAAAGAAGGAGGAAGTTCTCTCTCAGCCAAATTGGTCCCTTGCCAAAGACTCAGATCCCAGGCAAGAGATCTCATGGCTCTGCCTAGAGCTATGGAGAGCTCCAGAGGAAGGCAGGGACCCACCTTGATGTCTCACTCCTTTTTCTGCTAATGCCAGGAAAATGGAGAAAATGAGTGCTGGGAAAATCGACAGTTTTCTTGTACCCTCCCCCATGTCTTACTATATTTTATTCGTTACCCCATCCTTTCCAATATTGGCTTAAATAGTTATGTGTCTTAGACTTTGTCAACTGTTCTTTTATGATTTTGAGCTAATATCACATCTTATGAGTTGCTGTAGATTTATAGTATGTTTTGACTGTTCTCATTTGCTTTTCCAAATATTTTTTGTCTTTTTGTACGCATTTGTTCTTCGTATAAACTTTGTGACTGACTTGCCATGCAGCCTCGACCTGCTGGGCTCCAGTGATCCTTCCGCCTCAGCCTTCCAAGTAGCTGGAACTACAGGCACGCACTACCACCCCCAGCTAACTTTTGATTTATTGTAGAGATGAGGTCTTGCCAAGTTGCCTGGGCGGGTCTCAAACCCGCGGGCTCAGGCAATCCACTCACCTCGTCCTTCCAAAGCGCTGGGATTACAGGCTGAGTCACCGAGCCTGGCCGAGAGCCTGTCTTTAAAAAAAAAAAAACCTGGATGAGATTTTTAATATTGCAGTTACATTGACTGCCTTGTTTAATTCAGAAACAATCTAAATTTTCTCACTGTGGAGCATGATATCTCTCTCCACTTATTCTGACATTTAAAAAACCACAGAATTGAATAACTTAAGTCTAAAAAATAGACCTAAGGAGAAAGTGATATTTTAGGAGATTATCACTGATTTGTGCCTTAGTGAGTTTATCAGTTTTAGGGGGGTTTTTTTGTGTTTTTTGTGGGGGTTTTTTTTGATGAAAATATTTTTAAATAAAATAATGACTCAAACCTGGGATGGTGCAAATAAATGAAAACTGGAAAAGTTTAATGAGGGAACCCCAGCATTGTTTTACATTTAATTTTTTCCAGTTTATAATTTTTTTTTTTGAGTTGTATTCTCACTCCTTTGCCCAGGCTGGGGTGCAGTGGCACGCTCACAGCCACCCCAGCATTGACCCTCTGGACTCCAGCAATCCTTCCACCTCAGCCTTCCAAGTAGCCAGAACTACAGGCATGCACTACCACACCCGGCTATTTTTTATTTTATTGTAGAGACAAGGTCTCGCCAAGTTGCCTAGGCTAGTCTCGAACCCTCAGGCTCAGGCAATCCACTCACCTCAGCCTCCCAAAGTGCTGGGATTACAGGCTGAGCCACCGAGCCCGGCCCCAGTTTATAATTTTGGGGAAAAAAAAAAAATCACCCTTGAAATGGATCAGATTTTTTTTAAGTTTGTGAATATGAAGCAGATGTGTTGTCATTATCATGAATATGAGCATATCATTCACATTTTGTATCTCTTACAGGTAAGAGAGGGAAGAGCAAAGCTGGACACACTTCTCCAAACCTTCAGAATTTTACCTGACTTTCTCTGGAAAATAAAATGTTATCAATTGCTGTTCCCCATTTTATGATGGTAATAAAATATTGGAAAACACGCATCACTCAGGAGAAAGAAGTCTTTATAAATGCCAATACTCTGAAATTCCACAAAACCAAAATCGTTTTCATAATTCAAAGTAATTCTACCAAAGTAAATCTCCCAAACTGAGAGATTTAGGCATTGGTGGCTTATACTCCACCAAAAAGACTTCTCTTTGAACAGACTTACTCTTCAAAATAAACTCTGTGATTAACTTGCCATGTTCTTTAAAAATCTGGATGGGCCCCCTCCCCTATCTCAGAGAGGTGAATCTCCTCTTTCTTTCTTTCTTTCTTTCTCTTTTTCTTTCTTTCTCTTTTTCTTTCTTTCTCTTTTTCTTTCTTTCTCTTTTTCTTTCTTTCTCTTTTTTTCTTTCTTTCTTTCTCTCTCTCTTGGTAATTTGCTTTATATATAAACGATATTTTCTAATCTAAAAGAAAAATTCGGATGGGATTTCTAAAATTTGTAATTACATTGAATGCCTAGTTTAACTCAGAGACAATGCTGAGTCTTCTCACCATGGAGCATAATAGATCTCTTTTACCTCTTTAAGGTGGTTGAGCACTCAGTTACCTTAAAATCAAGATATTTCCAAAGACAGAGAGGAAAACAAAATTCATATTTTCTATGGAAATTTTAAATTTGAAACTCTGACCTCAAGAACCAGATCAATAGTACGGTTAAAAGTTTAAATTGGTATTTGAAGAAGTCATGCTAAGTCTTCTGGAAAATTTTCTGTCGCATGCAGACCTTGTCTCTAGCCACCTACTGAAGTACCCGAGGCCTTTTACAAGTACCTGGTTAGTATGACGTGCTCTAAATTGATCTGCCTTGGCCTATCCTTGATGCCAGGCTTCCTCCACTGCTTGTCTTGATTTTATTCTTGGGCTACCTGAAAACAGGAGGATTTTCTCAGAAAGAACATTTGGATTCCTGTCGCGTCCATTCCTTTTCTCAAGGGATTATTTAGTTAGCTTTTCCACTTTGCCTATCCTCATGATCATCCTTATCAACAGTGAGCATCGCTCGAAGTTTAGTGCATGGATTCTATTCTCCTGAGTGATGGAGAAAGCAACGAGGTATAGATCATGGTTGCTGTACTTCAGAGCATCAAATCTACTTGGGGAGATAGAGTCTCTTTACAAAGAAATAAATAGCAGAGAAGCAAAACCATGAAAATGTACCCAAAGGGAAGAGTCCCTAGGAGCCAGAAAAGGACTCTGTCATTGCCAAGGCCTGTGCTGATGGGGGGTGGTGGGAATAGTGTAGGTGGCTCTGGAGATGGACCGGAAGCAAGAGCAGGACTGAGCTCTAGGAAGGAGGTACGTGATCAGGCAGGGAGAGCTGGGATGGTCGAGGCAGGGAGATGTTACAAGCAAAGGCTTCGAATTCATAGGGGCAGAAAATAAAATGGTGGTTACCATGGATGGGGGAAGGGGAAACGGGAAGTGATTGTTTAATCAATACAGTTTCAGGAGGTGGATGGTGCTGATGGTCACACAACAGTGTGAATGTAATTAATGCCACTGAGCTGTATATTTACAATGGGTAGAATGGTACATTTTATGTTAAGTAGAATTACTGCAACAACAAAGTCTAACTAAAATGCCAGCTCTATTTATTTGTTGATAAAATTCCTTCCCAGTTATTTGCTTTGGATTCTGTGGGAACTATTTTACAATTCTATGAATGGTAGATAACTGATAGCAAAGCAAAATAATTCCTTTCTATAGACAATAGTATAGATTTATTGTTATTTTTGCCTAAAGACATGAAAATAAATTCTGTCTGCCCACAATGGAAAAAAAAAGTTTTGCCTTTGTTTGAAAATTCATTTAAATATCCATGATCTATAAATGTATTTCTTTTTCATCCTCCTTTGAGTTGTGGTGACATTTCACTAGTTTCCTCATTAACGAGTTAAAATTTTTCACTCATGCTCATTTTATATCTGTATGAGAATTGTGATTTTATCTTTTTAAAGAAACCCTCCCTTAGTATCTAGCTAAACATGAAAAAACAAATGAGCTTCTAGTTGAATTTTCAAATTTGATGGAAGACAGTGTCCAATTAGGGCCAAGGTCTGCTCAAGGAAGATCTAAGACTGATAGCAAAGAACTCATACCTCCACGGGTTGAACTGCTTTCAAGAAAAAAAGAAGGGCTGAGTCAAATACACCCAGTTCATTTTATCTAAGCTTAACAATTGGCCAGGCACGGTGGCTCAAGCCTGTCATCTCAGCCCTTTGGGAGGCCGAGGTGAGAGGATTGCGTGAGCCCAGGGGTTCGAGACCAGCCCAGGCAACCTGGTGAGACCTCGGCTCTAAAATAAAAATTAAAAAAAATTAGATGGGCGTAGTGGCTCATGGTTGTAGTTCCAGCTACTTGGAAGGCTGAGGCAGAAGGATTGCCTGTGCCCAACAGGTCAAGTCTGCGGTGGCCGTGAGTGTGCCACTGTACTCCAGCCTGGGCAACAGAGTGAGACTCCAACTAAAAAAAAATAATTGTATAAGTCACTTTCATTTTCCTGGGCAGATGAGGAAAAGAATTACAGTAATTGTAACTGTGTTCCCTTCTCATGAAAGGAAATATAAGATGCATGGGAGATACTCCTTCTAATAAATCTGTTCTAACCCATGCATTGTTTTCAAGAATATAGAACACATTAACACATGGTATAATTTCAAGTGGAATAGGTGTGGGAAATTAAATAATACCAAATCACAAAGTAATAAAAAAGCTATCTACAATGAGAAAAAAAAGTTAGTTTTCTTTTTTAACTAGGCTTTTAATTCCTCTCTAACAGTTCTAAATTTCCTTTTTTTTTTTTAACAAAAAGAAAGCTGGTTTCATATTCAAAGCCTTTGGCAGGCAGCCAAACCTAGCTTGAATTGTAAAATATTTGCTTTGTTTTGATTGTATTTATTTTTAGTGGTATATGGCAAATTATATTGCTCTTTCATTTTACAGTCATGAATGTAAGGTTTTTTAGGGGGATCCATTTACTTTAATACGTGAGTAAATATTTTATTTTATTTTTATTTTTATTTTTTTTGAGTCGGAGTCTCACTCTGTCACCCAGACTGGAGTGCAGTGGCTGCTCCCGGCCACTGCATCCTCGACCTGCTGGGATCCGGCGATCCTTCCGCCTCAGCCTTCCAAGTAGCTGGAACTACAGGCGCATGCTACCACGCCCGGCTCATTTTTTTTTTTATTTATTGTAGAGATGAGGTCTTGTCAAGTTCTGCCCAGACGGGTCTCGAACCCACAGACTCAGGCAATCCACTCACCTCAGCCTCCCAAAGTGCGGGATTACAGGCTGAGCCACCAAGCCCGGCTTGAGTAAATATTTCAAAAATTACAAAGTAAAACGCAGGCGGGACATGGTTGTGGCAGAAAAATACGAAGGGTAGCATGAAAATGGAAAGAGAGAGATTCGATTGGAGGCCATGGCTCGTGAGGGGGAAGAGTGAGAGATGCTCCCACTAACCAGAGAATTAGGAAAAATTGGAATTAGGAAAAATTGGAGGATCATAAACTTCAAGTCTGTGTTTTATCCCACAGGACATGGTATTGTTACAGATTTTAAAAAATAGAGATGGGGTCTCAACATTTTGTCCAGGCTGGCCTCAAACTCTGGGCACAAGTGATCGTTCCACTTCAGCCTCCCAAAGGGCTGGAATTACAGGTGTTAGTCACCATGCCTGACCTTGCTATAGATTTTTGAGCAGGGTCATTAAATTTAGGAATATTAATATTATAAAGCAAGCGTTTATATTAGCAGTTCCTCTCACCGGAACGCTTTTTCCTGTATACTTGCTGGGCTAACTTACTCCATCCTTTAGGTTTCTGTTCAAACGTCACCTTCTTAAAGAGGCTCACCTTGACCAACCTTGTAAAACTGCAGCCTGTTCTGTCTGCCAGTGCTCCCCCAATCACCCTCATCCTACTGAAACTTTTCTCCTTCTCCATAGGGTTGATCATCTTCTAACATGCAATAACCTATCTGGCTTATTTTTTGAACTGTTTCTTTTTTCTCCCCACCCGCAGTTTCATCGAGGTATACTTGGCAAACAAAAATTGCACATATGCAATGTATGCAATGTGATGTTTGGATACACACACACATAAAATGTGAAATGATTACCACAGTTAAGCTGGTTGATATGTTCATCTTCCACAAAGTTACCTTTTGTGTGTGTGGTAAGAACATTTTTTTTTTTAAGTTTTACTCTCAGCCAGGCTGGCGCCGGGCTCACACATGTCATCCCAGCACTTTGGGAGGCTGAGGCAGAAGGACTGCTTGAATTCAGGAACTCAAGACTAACCTGGGCAAGGTAGTGAGACCTCGTCTCTACCAAATGTAAACAATTAGCCAGGTCTGGTGGCACCCGTGCCTGCAGTCCCAGCTACTTGGAGGCTGAGGTGGAAAGATCGCTTGAGCCCAGGAGTCTGAGTCTGCGACGAGCTATGATCATGCCTCTGCACTCCATCCTGGCTGACAGAAGACCCCAACCCCTTGCCCACAAAAAAATCTTTCTTAACAACTTTTAAGTACACATACACTGTTTGTTGTTTTGTCCTCCTTCTCCCCCAAAGTAAACTTCATGAGAATAAGTATGTGCTATGTGTCTGGTACACAGTAGGTGTTCAATAAATACTTGCTGCCTGAATGCAGAGACACATGATGTGGGAAGCAGCAGAAGGTGAAGAGGACCCTTGTTAGGGAAGTAGCCATGGAAATGGAAGCAAGCAAGGAGCATAAGGAAGTGTTCACAGAACTCAGTGACTCAGTGACAGGGAGAGTAGGCAGAATTATGGGTGAGCTCAAGACGGCTGGTGAATGATGCTTCTACGGAGAGCACTAAGCCAAGACTGGAGAGGAGCTGGCCCAGGAGAAAGAATGCAGTTTTACTCTCATTAAGCTTGAAAAGGTGGCCAGAAGTCCCAGTGACAATATCCTGTGCTAGGAAAATATAATTATAAACAAAATCTTATCCCAATCCAGAAAACTTCTCTATATAAGTAACAGAAAAAACAAAGCAGTTTATTATTGTTGTTGTTATTATTATTATTGAGTTGGGGTTTCATTCCGTCACCCAGGTTAGAGTGCAGTGGCCCAATCACGACTCACTGCAGCCTTGACTTCCTAGGCTCAGGCGATCCTCCTGCCTCAGCCCACAGAGTAGCTGGAACTACAGGCACACACTCCCACACCCGGCTAATTCTTTTGATTTCTTGTAGAAACAAGGTCTCGCTATGTTGCCCAGGCTGGTCTCAAACTCCTGAACTCAGATGATCCTCCTGCCTCAGCTTCCCAAGGTGCTGAGATTACAGGTGTGAAGCACTGTGCCCAGTCCAGTTTTTTTTTTTTTTTTGAGTTGGGCTCTCACTCTGTTGCCCAGGCTGGAGTGCAGTGGCACAGTCATGGCCACTGCAGCCTTGACCTGCTGGGCTCAGGCGATCCTTTCACCTCAGCCTTCCAAGTAGCTGGAACTACAGCCGCCACGCCCAGCTAATTTTTGTGATTTATTGTAGAGACGAGGTCTCACCAAGTTGCCCAGGCTGTTCTTGAACCCCTGGGCTCGGGCAATCCTCTCGTCTCAACCTCCCAACATGCTGGGATTATAGGCTGAGCCACCGCACCTGGCCCCAGTTTTATTATTGAATAATCATTAAACTAGAGTAAGAAGCACACCAACGCAATCTGCTAAGGAATTTCAAAGACAGGAAGAAATCTTACCACTTACAGAGTCAAGCAGACACAAACCATTTCATACATGTTCTCAAGTTAAACAATAGCTAGTCCACCACTAAGGGACGTGACAGCACCATTTAATATTCATAGTTCATTTTAAATTCAGCCAGTGACCATCTGCTAGTTAACTGGCTTTATGCAAAGGAAAAACAAACGTCTCATATCTTCATGGCAGGAGGTAGTTTTGCAACTTGAAGCCAGGCACCTGCTGAAGTCAGGCTCCCACTATCCCACAGAAACAAGGAGGTGGACAGTGGAGAAAAAAATGAACTAAGGAAGTGACATTCCAGCACCTCTCTCCTTAGCTGTGCCAACCATGTAATGGGAGACTCAAATTTGAAGTGAGGTTCGTATTGAAATGTCAAGTAGCCGGGTTCGGTGGCTCAGCCTGTAATCCCGCGCCTTGGGAGGCTGAGGTGAGTGGATTGCCTGAGCCCACGGGTTCGAGACCCGCCTGGGCAACTTGGTGAGACCTCATCTCTACAATAAATCAAAAATCAGCCAGGCGTGGTAGTGCATGCCTGTAATTCTGGCTACTCGGAAGGCTGAGGCGGAAGGATCGCCGGAGCCCAGCAGGTCGAGGCTGCAGTGGCCGGGAGCGTGCCACTGCACTCTGGTCTGGGCGACAGTGAGACTCCAACTCAAAAAAATAAAATAAAATAAAATAAATATGAGTGGATAACCAGGATCATCAAACATTTGAGAAAAACCTCTCACGTAACGACAGCTACAAAAGCAAATAAACCAACATGGAGGAAAAACTCAGCAGAAACAGAAAAAATAGGAAGCAGAAGAACTCATATTTTCAGAGAACTATAAAATCATCAACGCATGAACCAAACCGCTTATTATTAAATGCCACATGCATAGTGCCATTGTCACTTGATTCTGTTCGGAACCATCTTGTCCATCATGTCTTCGCTCCCACACAAAGTGTTCGGGTCTTTGTCCCCTCGTCCAAGAGATGTACGGGATCCAGGGTGGCTGAACAGCGACTTGTCTGCCAGTGACGAGTCAGCAGGCCCAGCAGGCCCTTTGAGTCCGCTTGACTCACCTCTGGGTTCTGGCCCATCGTCTCCCCGTCCCGCTGCTTCACAGACTTTCTCCTATTTCTTTGGTCCATCCTTCTCCTTCAGGTTGAGTCCTTGATGACTCACCAGCCTCCTTCCGTCCTCTCAGCCCATCAGTTGCAGGGAGAGGAGAAGCCGGCTTTGCAAATATGTGTGTGAAAATCTTCATCTACTACTTGGACCTGTGTTTTCTTGGACTCTTGGGTTCTGGTGTGATGAGGGGTGGGAAAGAAGGAGCTGCCCTTTTGGCACCAATAAGAGAGAAGGGATAGAGACCATGCAGAAGTAACCAAATTAATACCTGAGATGTAACCCTGTCAGAGAGAGATACATGTCACAGATTTTGAGAAGGATGCAGGAAGTAATAAGCATGGAGAAAATTAAGTAAATGAAGAAAATTAAACAATTATTACTGGGAAAATGTAAGTTATGTGAGTGTAATCATACAATATACACTACATGGTTCAGCTGCATATTACATGTACGTGATAATAGGTGATTCAATATTAAATAGGTAAACAAAAAGCTAATATAATTACAGTGGAAGGAAAGGAAGGTCATGCAAGCATGTGTGTGTGTGTGTTTATGGGGATAGAAGAAAGCTACATTATCAATTTGCATAAAGGAAAGCCAATAGATAACTTTTTTAATGTTAACATGTGAGGATTTACTACATAAGTAGGTTACATGCAGATGAAGTTTGGACTTTGAACAGATAATATCTGTGATTTAAAAAAAAGTAATGTAAGAATATTGCATGAAAATATGAGAATAAATATTATCAGAAAGAACTAAAAGAATTGTCCTAGGTGACAGCAGCATAGGGAAAAACACCATTATTTTCATTATGTAACTAAAAACATTTTTTTTTAAACTGTGTGTATATACTATATTGATAAAATAGAAATTCAAAATAAAACTGCAGATGTCTCTTCTCTCCCTCCCAAAATGTTAGAGTGTTTCAGGTATGGTTTGATCTGGGCTCCAGCTCCATTTTTCTGCTATACTTTCGCAAAGTGGTAGCCATGTAAAATATACAAGGCAAGAGATTGAAAATATTAAGTTCAATTCCTATTTGAAACTGCTCATACAACATAAATAAAATCCCTAGAGGCCGGACTCGGTGACTCAAGCCTGTAATCTCAGCACTTTGGGAGGCCAAGGTGATTGGATTGCCTGAGTCCACGGGTTCGAGACCACCTGGGCAACTTGGCGAGACCTCATCTCTACAATAAAAATTTAAAAATTAGCTGGGCGTGGTAGCACGTGCCTGTAGTTCCAGCTACTTGGAAGGCTGAGGCGGAAGGATCGCTGGAGCCCAGCAGATTGACACTGGGTGGCCATGAGCATACCGCTGCACTCCAGCCTGGGTGACAGAGTGAGACTCCAATTCCAACATCAAAAAAAAGAAAAAAAAAGAAAAGCCCTAAAAAAAATCCTGTATGTGGGTTGCAGCATTGTATCAAACTGCTCTGAAACAAGAAGTTATATCATTTTTCTAGCTGAGAACTGCTGCTTCTGCTTCCAGCAGCTGAAGACAGAGGTGAGTACATTTCTTGGAAGTGAGAGAACAGTGGGGCTGGGAGTAAGCTAAAGGGGTGTAGTTGTCTTGGGTTTAAGGGGAGGGTAGAAGGCAGAAAGAAGTGGAGAAAAAGAATGCAAGAAGAGGAATTGCTGAAATCATTTTGGTGACTAAGAACCAACAGTTTCCTGACGAATCTCTATATTGAGGTGACATACATTAAAACAGGGCTTTCATTCAACATTTGGAAAGTTCTAATTTAATTTCCATGGCCATTACATGGCACTCTGCTTCATCGGTACAGGTTGAGCATGTCTAATCCAAAATGCCAAAAAGTTTGAAATTTTTTGAGCACCAAGTTGATACCACAAGTGAAAAATTCCACATATAAGCACTTAACACAAACTTTGTTTCATACACAAAATTATTTAAAATCTCTATAAAATTACTTTCAGGCTATGTGTATAAGGTGTATATGAAACATAAATGAATTTTGCATTTAGACCTGGGCCCCATTTTCAAGATATAATGTACATATCATTATTTTAAAATCCAAAAGGTATCTAAAATCTAAAACACATCTGGTCCCAACTATTCACATAAGGGATACTCAAACCTTCAAAACTTTTCATTTTAATTTCTTGACACAGTTTTTCTAAATTATCTCTTTTCTATTCAACCTCAGCTTTAAACAGTGGAGACAAGTTTTGGAATTGTGAATTTGCACTCAGACTTAGACTCTTACTAGTTGGGAGTCCTGTACTTGTCCTGTCCTCCATACCTCCTTTATGAAACTGGAACGATAATGTTTATCTCACGGCTAGAGTGAGGAATAAAATAATCCATTCAGAAAATTTACTTAGCAATTAGTAGGAACTTAATAAAGGTTGCTTCTTTTTCCCTCTCTCCGCCTTTGTCCCCTTTAAACTAAAACAGGATGAAATGGACATCATTTAACCTTTCCCAAATAACACGAGTATCTCCGTGATGAATATCTATTGACGTTTCATTTCTTGTCTTGATTGTGGTAAGGCAGAGAGGCAATGCTTCAGAAATGGCTTTATAATGTCGAATCTGGACACAAGTAGTCAGCTACTGCTGCCTCCTTCTTTCCCAAAAGACTTGGATAACTCCCGTCATTTCCACTTAGGAATCTCAAGGGAATCCAGGCCTTCCCTCTAAATGACTAAGGAGTAGTGAAAGAGATGAATTGTGCTCAGTGGCCCTAGGGCTGCTACTAAACTACAAATGGGACGGGGGTTTGGGCCAAAGGTCAGTATCCTGTCTAGAATGCCCTAGCAAAGAGACCCACCTGTTCTCACAGTGGAGTTATCTATTCCTCACTTCCAGCTTCAGACGGGCAGTTTTGCTATTTTTCACATCCATTGTGCTAATGACTCTAACACAACCCTCACCAAGCTAAGTCGGGAAGCCACTGAGGGGCTTCTGTCCCTCTACCCTTCCTACTCAACCCTGAGGGTCCCTCACCCCACCCTGCAGTTCAGTAGTACAGTCAAGGACATGGGCCTCGGAGCTGCCTGGATCCAATGTGGAAAAAGCCTCCTCCGTGTGTAAGAGGTAATGATTTTTACCTCCCTGGCTCTTAGAGGCTTAGTATTCAGTGTTTGTTTTTGCTGGGTTTTCTCAAGTGTCCATAGAAAGTGAAATGATGATTGGACATGGTGACTTAGGCCTGTAATCCCAGCACGTTGGGAGGCTGAGGTCAGAGGATTGCCTGAGCCTACGGGTTCGAGACCAGCCTGGGCAACTTGGTGAGCCCTCGTGTCTACAATAAATAAAATAATAAAAAAAATTAGCTGGGTGTGGTAGTGCACGTCTGTAGTTCCAGCTACTTGGAAGGCTGAGGCGGAAGGATCACCTGAGCCCAGCAGGT
>NW_007245712.1:106196-120895 GCF_000164805.1 Carlito syrichta
CCAGCCTGGGTGATAGAGTGAGACTCCAACTAAAAAAAAAAAAAAAGTGAAATGATGAGTGAGTGAGTCTATGCTAAGGTGTCATGTAAGAATCAGTGGTTCTTAATAATCAGTTGTGAGATGTGTGTGAAGATACAAAATGTGTTGTTAACACACACAGACACTCTCTCTCTCTCTCTCTCTCTCTCTCTCTCTCAAATTAGAAAAACACGTAGATTAGAGCAAAGTCAAGGTGTCATTAAAATCATCTCGTCCTCACTTGCATCCTGAAACATTCTGTTGAAATGACTGGAGAGGGGCAAAGCCACACACAGAGGTCACACTTGCTGGTGTCATGAGAGTCCTGTCGGGCTGCCCTTGTGGTAACAGACAGTTTCTGGACTGTTATGAATTGTCCAGTGACTGAGGAATGGAAGTCTTCCTTTCCAGGCTCTCATTCCATCATGGCTGCTCCAAGGGAGAAGATGCCTTCAGAGCTGCCCGAGGCCCTTCCTGTCAGGGCTTTGGGAACTCCAAGAATAGAGAAGCTTCAGCAAGATATTTGGAGCAAAGGGGCTGAGCCTCTCATGAGGTTACAGAGAGGTTTCCTGGGGCCCAGACCCAGGAGCAAGGCTCATAGCCTTAGGGAGGTGGGAAGCCTCTCTCTCTACCTTCCTGCCAGGGGTATTTGGCCTCTCAACTTGACCTTCCCTGGGGCTTATTCTGTCCCTCTGTCTTCTGTTGAGCTTTTTCACTTCCATATGAACTTGGACTTGCCCTCTGTGGACTCTCCCAAGCTTGCTTCTGTATCAGGGCTTTTCCATCTTAAGACTCACTATGCCTTGGAAACAGCTTTCATTGGTTGGTTGACATCTCCAAGAGAAATCTGACAGAACCCGCTCATCGTTTTGAGGGAAGTCATATAAGCCACAGGTTAACTGCTCTCCAATCAGATGCTATTGGAGTGCAGATGCTACTGGGGCTTGGGGAGAATACAGGGGAATGGTAACATGTGGCCCAGAACAAGCCATGCTGGCTGAGCAGATTCTGGACACACAGAGGACAGCACTCCAGGGATCACCCTTTTGTCTAAAATAGGCAACTTGCATTTTCAAGGATCCTATGAGCAGAGATTCCTCTGGACCTTCCCTCCCAGCAGTGTGTGAAGACTCAGTCCAAGAAAGAGAAACTTTAAAATATATATATTTTAAAATTTTATTTTAAAGATGTGGGGTACAATTCAAACTTATGGGTACATAAGTGGTCTAGGTGCAGGAGAAGTTTGAGCCTCCCACTGGCCTTCACTTTGCCTGGATTAGGATCAGGCACCCTAATTGACTTTATGCTCCCTCCCCCACCCCCACAGTGTCCCTTTCTTGTAGTATTATGATAGGTGCTTGGGGTCCACTTATAGGTGAGAACATGTGGTACTCAGTTCTGTTTCTGTGACAGATCACTGAGTATGATAGACTCCAAATCCATCCAAGTTGCTGCGAAGTTCATCGTTCCTTTTTTAGGGCTATGTAATAATCCATTGTGTATATGTACCATATTTTTTTCCTCAGACCAGTTTCAATGGGTAGCATAGTTGGTTTCGTGTTTTTGCTATTGTGAATAGTGCTGCAATAAACATGCAGGCGCATGTATCTTTTTTGTAGAATGGTTTGTGTTCCTCTGGGTATATTCCCAGAAGGGGGATTGCTGGTTCGTATGGAAGGTCAATTTTTAGATCTTTAGAAATCGCCACACCGTTTTTCACAGAGGTTGAACTAGTTTGCACTCCCACCAACAGTGTAGACGTGTCATGGTCTGAATAAACGCTCGGCTGCTGCTAACCTTCGATGTCAATAAATCAAGAGGCAGAAAAACTGGTAGAAAGAAGTTTATTGCTGAGTTCGAATCCAGGGAGCAGAGCCGGACTCAAGGTCTTTCTAAAATGGCTCTACTCCCCCTCCAGTCTTTTACAGTTCACTTTTATAGTCCAGAGTTGTTGGTACCTATACATTAACCACGTGACCAGCAAAGTATTGTACAGAACTTAAGTCACAGCTGCATTATACATTTAAATAGTAACATTTAGAGTAAAGGAAATTTACAAGGCCTAAGACATCATGCATTGCAAACGTTCTACAAATCATAAGATTTACGATTCCATTGATCATGCCATTGAAGACAAGAGGATTCTCAGGAACGTGCTCGGGCAGGTGCAGGAGCCCTTGAATCCCTCGCCATACCCTTCTCTAGGGACTGTGGCAATGTGGACAGACATTAGCAAGTCTCTGTATCAACTAGTGAGGCTAAACATTTTTCCATATTTCTGTTGGCTGCTGGGATATCTTCTTTTGATAAGTGTCTATTCAAGTAGAAAGAGAAACTTGACTGTGACACTCAAGGATACTTAAGTACAGAAGGAGAAATTTTACCTTTTTCTTTTATAAAATTATATCTAAATTCTTGATACATATGTAGACACACATATATAATTTCACTTAGATGTATAAAGTGATCAGACCCGTCTCCCCCACATTTTTATACTCTGTTACCCCTTTCTCCCCTCCATTCTCCACCCACACTAGCTTTCCCTCCCTCCCCAGGCCCCCAGGGAAGCCCAGGTTAACAAACTGCTATATGACCTCACATCCTTTTCTTCTTACTTGGATGGTTAGTTGTATGAGTCAGCTTGGCTAGATCATAGTTATCTAATCCGTCACTAGTCTAGATGCTGCTGGGTAGGTGTTTTGCAGTTGTGGTTAACATCTGCAACCAGTTGACTTGAAGTACAAGAGACTACCCTCTTAAAGAGACCTTCATAAGCTATAACCAAGCTTCCCAAGAAAGGAAATTCTCCTGAAGCCCACAACATAGCAACCCTGTCTGCATTCTCAGCCTGCTGGCCTGCCCTGCGAGCCTCAGCCTACCGGCCCCACAATGACATAAGCCACTACCTTAAAATAAATTTTTCTGTTTTTCTGTTGCTCCTTCCCCCCTTCCCCTCCCTCCCTCTCTTTCTCATCCCCCCCTCCCATGTGTGGAAATGAATGTTGAGTGTATGATAGTGAGGGGGTCTTTGGAGTTGGGGAAGGAGAGAGAATATATACTATTTGTTCTGTTTCTCTGCCTGGTACACTGGGCTTCCTTTGTTTTATTGATATTCACTGATGCTGAGAAAGCTGTGGGAGAAATAGTTGAAGGAAAATCTCAAAATTCACTTTGTCTTTAGAGTACATACTATACAGTCCATTCAAAAATTGCTTACACATTGTATTTAGTTATTTCTTTATTTATGTGTGTATTTATTTAGAGTCGAGGTCTCACTCTGTCACCCAGGCTGGAATGCTGTGGCATGATCCTAGCTTACTGTAGCCTCAACCTCCTGGGCTCAGGCAAGCCTTCCACTTCAACCTCCTGAGTAGCTGAGAGTACAGGTGCGTGCTACCACACCTGAATAATTTTGATTTTTGGTAGAGATGAGGTCTCACTATGTTACCTAGGCTGGTCTCAAACTCCTAGACTCAATTGATCCTTCTGCCTCAGCCTCCCAAAGTTCTGGGATTATGAGCCATCTTACATATTTTAGACTGGAACTGAAACTTTCTGACTGCAGTCTGATACTGAAGAAGTAGAGACTATTTAAGAGTAGGAAAGTATTTAGTGTAAAATAAGTTTGTTCAAATAAAAAGTTGATAATGTATATTTTTATCCATTACTAGTTTGTCATTATTGCTCATTTCCGTGAACTATGGAGCAGTTTTATGACTTCACTCTCCACTAAAATATTGAGTTTTCAGATATTTATGTCTTTTTTTTTTTTTTTTTTTTTTTGAGTTGCAGTCTCCTGGCCACCGCAGCCTCGACCTGCTGGGCTCCGGTAATCAGTCTGCCTCAGCCTTCCAAGTAGCTGGAACTACAGGCGCGCGCTACCACGCCCGGCTAATTTTTTCATTTTTGTCTTTTATTTAGAATCTTGGTGAAGTCTAGGGTAAATTTTGTGCATATCTTTCATGTGCTAGTTTTGGCATCTTTGGTCATTTACCATTTTTAGTCTTTATTTTCTCATTTCTTTCTCTTTTTGGGAGGATTCACCCAGGCTGGAGTGCAGTGGCACGCTCACAGCCACTGCAGCCTCGACCTACTGGACTCAGGCGATCCTTCAACCTCACCCTTCCAAGTAGCTGGAACTATAGGTGCATGCTAACATGCCCAGCTAATTTTTTGATTTATTGTAGAGACGAGATCTCACCATATTGCACAGGCTGGTCTTGAACTTGCGGGCTCAGGCAATCCTCTCGCCTCAGCCTCCCAAAGTGCTGGGATTATAGGATTGAGCCACCTCACCCAGCCATGATTATATCTTTAAAATAGAATTTATACTATAAGAATAGTGCTATTTAATAAATTGCACAAACCGGGCTCGGTGGCTCAGCCTGTAATCCCGCACCTTGGGAGGCTGAGGTGAGTGGATTGCCTGAGCCTGCAGGTTCGAGACCCACCTGGGCAACTTGGCGAAACCTCATCTCTACAATAAATCAAAAATTAGCCAGGCGTGGTAGCACGCGCCCGTAGTTCCAGTACATGGAAGGCTGAGGCGAAAGGATCGCCGGAGCCCAGCAGGTCGAGGCTGTGGTGGCCAGGAGCGGCCACTGCACTCCAGTCTGGGCCACAGAGTGAGACTCCAACTCAAAAAAAAATAAAAATAAAAAATAAATAAAATAAATTGCATACTCATGTACTTAGGGTGAAAGGTACAATAATGCCTTTTGTTCTTATATACTACACAATATGAAACGTTTCAGGCAAATATTCCTTACCTCTTTATTTTACAGTCTAATGTTAAAATATAATTCAGTAATATCCAATTTAATTTGCCAACTGTTCCATTTCCAGGCCAGCTTTTTTTTTTTAGTTGAAGACTGCTTTATCAAAGCTATATAATAGGGCTAAGTGTGGTGCTCATGCTTGTAATCCCAGCACCTTGGGAGGCCCAGGCAGGAGGATCGCCTGAACCCAGGAGTCTCAGTAAATACTTAAATAAAAATTAGCTGGGCATAGTGGTACACACCTGTAGCCCCAACTTCTCAGGAGGTTGAGGCAAAGGGATTGCTCAAGTGATCCTCCCAGGAGGCTGAGGCTGCAGTGGGCCATCATCACGCCACTGTACTCCAGCTGGGCAACACGGTAAGATCCTATCTTTGAAAAAATGCTATTTAGGCCAGGCTCGGCTCAGCCTGTAATCCTAGCACTTTGGGAGGCTGAGGCAAGAGGATTGCCTGAGTCCATGGGTTTGAGACCAGCCTGGGCAACTTGGTGAGACCTTGTCTCTACAATAAATCACAAAAACTAGCCAGGTGTGGTGGTTCCAGCTACTGGAAGACTGCGGCAGAAGGATCACCTAAGCCCAGCAGGTTGAGACTGCAGTAGCTGTGAGCATGCCACTGCACTCCAGCCTGGGCAACACAGTGAGGCCCTATCTTTCAAAAAATGCTACTTAGTATACAAAACACATCAAGTTGAAAGGATGAGGAAACAGTCTGTGAGTAGCTTAAGAGCTGAGGCAGCAGAGGAACATCAGAGATCTACCCTCAGATAATTGCCGCTGATTCTGGCCCCCATGGCTCCTCCCCATCCAAGCTTGATTGGCGTGTCAAGCTGATTTTTGCTATAATTTGCGTGGGTCTTTGATGGAACCCTGGGCTGAGTAGGTCACCTGGTGTGTGACAATGATCTCCAAAGGGCAAAACCTGCAGAGATCAGGTAAAAAGTGATCCTTAGCCTAATGCTAAGTATGGCAGGTTCGTGAGTGTTTGAGAAGGCCACACAGCTAAGAAACATGAGAGGTGGTAGTTGCAGTTAGGATCTCTGACCCCAACTCTGGTTCTCTTTTCTCCATATCATATTGCTTCTCTTGTGGCTTCCAGAACAAGAGGTCAAAGGCCTGAGAGAACTAAAAGAGAAGGCCAAGGAGATGCTAAATGAAAAATAAAAAAGATTTCTGGGCCAGGGGCAATGGCTCACGCCTGTAATCCCAGCACTTTGGGAGGCCAAAGTGGGAGGACTACTTGAGTCCAGGAGTTCAAGACCAGCCTGGGCAACATAGCGAGACCTCAACTCCTACGAAAAAACAAAAAAAATCAACCAGACTTAGTGGCATGCATCTGTAGTCCTAACTACTCAGGAAACTGAGGCAGAAGTATCACCTGAGCCCAGGAGGTCAAATTTGCAGTAAGCCATGATTGTGTCACTGCACTCCAGACTGGCAGACAGAGTAAGAGATCCTACTCAAAACAAAACAAAAAAACTCCCAATGCTGACTGAGTTCATGACAACCATTGAAGAGATAAACCTTTCCCATGGTAAGCCAGAGTGAGATATTTCCAAGCACAAATAACATCCATAGCAATAATGCAGTTGGGTAGAAAAGGGTAAAATGAGTCATATGACCCAAGTCCTGAAGGTGAGGGGCCAGATGATGGGTTTATTGGACTCCCTTGACTGAGATTATTCAATGATCTAAGTTAAAGGAGTAATGTGAGACTGTGCACACAACTGACCTCCTCATGTAGCATTTGCTTACCATTTGCCCAGCACAGTGCCTGATTACAGAGGGTCTGACAGCCTCTGGGCCACCGATGAAACTTACCAGAGGTCATGTGTCTTGAGAGAGACGCTAAGTTTCTGAGATTTATTTGCAGGAAGTTTACAGGAGTGCACTTAGGAACAACCCCAGTGAGGGCCCCGGGGAGCAGGCATGGGGAAGAGAGAAGTTGACCTGCAGTACTGAAGCAGGGTTAGGCGCTACGGCCATAGGCAGCCCTACTAGCTGCTACAAGGCAGCCCTACTAGCTGCTACAAGGTATTGCAATTCCCACAAGGAACTCTGGGTGGCCTTTTAGAGCTGTCCCAATTGAGGCAGGTGGACTGGACCTACCGGAGGCCCCAGGAGAGGGTGGAAACTTGGGTGAGCAACTTCTCTCGGCTGAGGGAAATTTCTGAACAACTCTCCCATATAAGCAGCCGCCATACTCACAACTGGGGTAGGGGTGGAGGCTCGTGCCTAGGTCCTAAAGGGGGATCTGGGTTGCTCATTACAGCATCCACTGCAAATATTTTTCTGTTTTTCAGTGCTGTTCTAGCTTTAGTCTTAAAATAAATGTTCTTAAGAATTTGTTTGGACAACAGTGAGCTACTGGGCATCTCTTTGCTACTCTTCTCTGGGAATATTTACACCAAAGAAACTGGCAAACACTCTAAATCAAGACTGGCTTTATTATCCTGTTGTTTGTCCAGACTTGAGAAAAATGTTTTACCATGCAGATTAAACTTAAAAGTGTGTTATGCCTGCAGCAAAGACATTGCAAATGGCACCAAACATGAAGAAAATGTTCTTCCAGTGTTTTAAAAATTACCTGATCCAGCAAAGATGTCACTCATATCATTGATAAACATACATCTTATTTCATTTTTTGTTTTACTCTTGAATGCACATTAAAAAATTGATCAACGTTCAAAAAAAAAGAATTTGTTTGGAAAGGAGGAGATGTGGGTACTTATTCTTAGCCAGCCATTTTCACCCAAATTTATGCAGTTCCTGATATGGGACTACTCTTGAAATAGGAATAATACATAGTATTCTTTTTGTTCATAGAGCATTTTTTAATGAATGGATTTTATTTGATAATATTTCTAAATATCATATTTATTAATTCTGTATTTTTCATAAAGTCCTAGAAATCTTCTATGTAACAAACTTTTAATACTGAACCTAAGTTAAATATATTTACTCATAAAAGAATGAGTATTGGTCGAGCACGGTGACTCACGCTGGTAATCCCAGTGCTTTGGGAGGCTGAGGCAGGAGGATCGCTTTAGTCTAGGAGTTCAAGACCAGCCTGGGCAACATAGTATGACTTGCCTCTACAAAAATAAAAAAAAATTAGCTGGGCATGGTGGTGCACAGCTGTAGTCCCAGCTGTGCAGGAGGCTAAGGTGGGACGATGGCTTGAACCCAGGTGTTTGAAGCTGTGGTGAGCCATGATTGTGGGGACTGCACTCCAGCCTGGAAGATAAAGACCCAACTCAAAAAAAAATGAGTATTTATTTAACAACTATGCACTTAGTATTGTGCTAGGAACATAGCCCCAAGGAAGTCACACAGTAAGTGATACTAAGCCATTAACATAAATAATACAATAACATGGTACGTGTAATAATGGAAGCATAAAGTACTTATGGAGCAACTGACTTCTAGGGAGTCAGGAAGGTCTTCAAAGGGAAAAAACATGAACTGGGCCTTTGTAGATGCATAGGTATAAAGTCAAAAGGCCTCCAGGAAAGAGGTAGTTTGGTCTGGAGCACTGAGCAGGGGAGTATGTTTGGAAGGTTTGGGAACGATAAGAAATTTCAGCGTGTCTGAAACTGGTGGTTTAAGTGCATTTGGAGAGATAGGGTGGGGAGTGATTTTTAGTACATTGTTCTTTCCTAGAAACTTGTCATCGTTTTCTCATGGTTTCTATACTCTCCAATGGAGAAGGGAAATTCAATCCACCTGGAAGTTTCCCTATCATCGTAAGTGTCAGCTAGGCAGGCACCTCTTGCCCCACGTCAGCCTTTTCTCCTTCTCACTCCACAGGACTGCCCCAACACGAGACAACTGAATGTTTCACTCAGAAGGGCGATGCTGTATTCTCACTTGGCTTCCTGGACTCTGGGAGTGACTATCACTTGATCCTTGAAGATTGCTGAGACTGTTTTTTCAGCTGGGTTTTTGGCAGGCCTGGGAGACTGTAAGGATGAGTCAGCCACTGGAGTCGTCCTTATAAGGCATGGTGGGGGTTAATGATGCTCTCCAAGGTTAACTGGTTGGCAAAGACCAGGAAGTCCCAGTGGTGACCTACTG
The DNA here is from genome assembly GCF_000164805.1 of Carlito syrichta. Taxonomy (NCBI): domain Eukaryota; kingdom Metazoa; phylum Chordata; class Mammalia; order Primates; family Tarsiidae; genus Carlito; species Carlito syrichta. Next base: position 115,069 of record NW_007245712.1, read on the forward strand.
GTTGTATTTCCTTTGGCTTCAAGCACCATGCTAGCTGTGATAACAGCTGCCTTCGATAGTGCACCTACCGGTGTTTTACAAATATGACCTCATTTTATCCCTTTAATCATGAGAAAACTAAAATTCAGTTATTAAATAACCAGATATAAATATGCCAGAGAGCCAGGAAGTGGTACTGCCTTATGCAGTGATATCTTTCTTTGACAGCGAAGTAAAGAGGCCCCTCCAACAGACTTCTAACTAGATGACTAATGGCATATTATTAGCCTATAGTTCCAAGGATCACGAGTGTCCCCTATTGGACACTCTGTAAACATGGTCATCAAAACCATTTGTGGAAATGATGACTGAATCAAGTGGATGGGAAATGGAGATTCATCACCCGTGGAGAGACTTTTCCCCACAAAACCTCTACGACGCAGTTACTTAACCCCATTTTGTAGATAAGAAAACAGGCTCCAAGAGGTTTAGGAATTTGTCAGAGGATACACAGCTGGTGTTAGAGTTGGGATTTTAACCCAGGCTTATCGGATTCCAAAATCTTGTGTCCAAGGCCAGTGTGGGAACTTGGGTATTCCCGCTCCGTACCAGCCTTGGACAGCCCCTGACAGATCATGAAGCGGGCAGAAGTGTATTCCGTTTGCCCTGCCACCACCTCCTGGTTCCATCTCTTGTCCCCGATCCCCAGTGCTCTTGCATTGCGCCTTGGTTTCTAAAGACACCAAGAAAGTCCTGCCTCTGACTGAGTAAAGCCAAAGGGGTCAACCTGTATTTAAAAAGTATCCTCGACCAGGCTCGATGACTCAGCCTGAAATCCCAGCACTTTGGGAGGCTGAGGTGAGTGGATTGCCTGAGCCCGTGGGTTCAAGACCTGCCCAGGCAACTTGCCGACACCTCGTCCTACAATAAAATAAAAAATAGCCAGACGTGATAGCGCACATCTGTAGTTCTGGCTACTCGGAAGGCTGAGGCAGAGGGTTCACCGGAGCCCAAAACATTGACCCTGGGGTGGCCATAAGCATGTGTGCCACTGCACTCCAGTCTGGGCAAAGCAGTGAGACTCCAACCCCCCCCCCAAAAAAGTATCCACTCCTCCTTTTCCTATCTCTTGTCTCACACGCCAAAACCAATCAACTGGAAATTCTTCTTGTCTCTATTTTTAAAACATACCCAGAAATCAACAACTCCTTATGGCTTCCATCACTGTCTGAGTGGTCCAAGCCACCATCATCTCATACCTGGATTCATGCATAGTCTCCTAACTAGCGTTCCTTTTCTATCCTTTCTCTGTTGATAATGCCCTCGGTCACACTAGCTGTATTTCTTTCTTTTCTTTTTTCTTTTTTTCCACTTTTATTTTAGATTACATGAACACATTGTGTAGTGGTGGAGAATTGGGTCTGAGGTGGTCCATTCCCCAGACAGTGAACACTGTACCCCACAGGTAATTTCTGAACCCTAGCCCCTCTTTCCACCTCCCCATTTATTGGTGTCCCCAGTGTCTACTTTTTCCATTTTTGTGGCTGCTTAGCTCCCGCATATAAGTGAGAACATGTGGTGTTGAGTCAGTTCACTGAGGATGATGATCTCCAGCTACTGCAAGGAACATATTTTCACTCTGTTTATGACTGTGTAGTATTCCGCGGTGTATACATACTATATTTTCTTTATTCAGTCAACTGTTGGTGGATACTTAGGTTGGTTCCATGATTTTGCTACTGTTAATAGTACACTAGTAGCATTTCAAATGTTCAGTAACCACATGTGGCCTGTGGCTGCCCTGCTATCTATTCTCAACACAACAGACTGACTGGTCCTTCTAGAATCAAAATCAGATCATACCTGCTCAGGCTGTCTCAGGGCTCCCCTCAAAACAGAAGTCAAAATTACTATAATGGACCTCAAGTTCCTGTCAGTCTGGCCCTGGCTACATCTCTCCTCCTTGCTCTATCCTTCTTCTCATCTCCTCTCTTTCTCCCTGCCATTCACACAGCTCCACGTTGCCCTGTGCTGTTATTTGACTATGCTCAGCACAGTGCCACCTCAGGGTCTTTGCACTTGCTGTTGTCTCCACCAGACTGCTGTTCCCAGGGATCCTCAAGGCTTGCTCCCCCACCTCATTCGGTTCTCTGCACAACTGTCACCTTGATCGGGAAGCCCCTCTGACCACTCAATTTAAAAAGCACACACACCCCCCATTGACCCCTTGCTTCATGCTCTCTATTCCCTTACAGTGCGATTCTTTCCATTGCACCTGAAGTATAATAGATGTGTTTGTCTATCTGTTTATTTTGCTCTAGGAGTACAGGAACTCTGTCTCATTTTCTTGAGTAATCCCAGAACAAAGAACAAGCGGTATCCCCAACACCTGGGCACTTACTGAGAGCTCAACAAATATTTGTTAAGTGAATAATACATTAGCAGATAAAATTTAGATGTGAAGAGCTATAATGTACCGCTGAATTATTTACATTTTAATTGAGGCTTGCCAAGAGACACATTTTCGTCTAAAGAAGTGAATGACTTGCACTCCAGGAATTTCCATATAAGTGAGGGAAATACTTTTGGTTGGAGAAGGCTCTCATGTACACGCTCACATTACACCATGCCAGAGAAATGCTGCTTGCGCTCCCTGCAGGTTGGGCTCTGGGTGTGAGTCGGGGATAGAATCATACATCTCACAGCACTACCTGATAGAACTTTCGTGATAGTGGAAATGTTTTACACTTGTCTTTTCCAATAGGGCAATAGCTACATGTGTTGAGTTTTTGAAATGCAGCTAGTATGACTGAGGCACTGAATTCTCTATTTTATTTCATTTTAACAACTTGGAGAGCCAAGTCCAGATGGCCAGGGTGAGCTCTGAAGAGGAGAGCTGGGGGCCCCGGGGCAGGCTTTGAGACCGAGCCCTCCCGCACCCCGATGATGCACACCAGGCCAATAACACTCCACCTTGCCGTTTCCACGGGTGTCTGAGGACCCGAGACAACATGATTCCTTAACTGATTAGTTCGCTAGTTTCCAGATCAATTTAGATACGTTCAGTATGTACCCCCAAGAGCACCTTCTTGTCATAGCAGCTTCTCTTTCTTGTCAAGAAGAAGAGTCTGATTTACAGCATGATTGTCATGAACCGAGGCCTCAAAATGATTTGTAGAAAATAGCAGACTAGACTTATCTAGATACCAATCCTCCTCCCTCAGCAGGATGGTGGGTCTGCGACTGATGTGCAACCGACTAGACTCTGGGGATGATAATTACGATAGCACAGACTGTGCACCAGATACGGTGCTAAGTCGTTTACAGAATGAAGTAGACACTGACATTATCCCATTTCACAAATTAAAAAATGGAGGCACAGTGAGGTTGAGTTTGCCTAAGATGACGCAAATTTTGTGAAATAATACACGTTGATGTTTTAAGCTGCTGCATTGTGAAGTGGTTTGTCATGGAGCAAAAGTTAACTGATACCAAGGCACTCTGGGAGGACTCTGTAGCTCCCTGGCTGTGGCAGGATGGCACATTTGCCAGAGATTGCACAGCAGAGAAATGGTCAAGTGAGCATCAAACCCAGAAGGCTGTTGGCAGAGCCAGGGGTCTACCCAGTTTGCTCTACCCATCTGATGTGACATGACCTGTTTGCACACGTGCTATTGTCTCTATGCTTCTTCCCTGTCGTGTTCCAGACCCTGTTTCAACAATATACTCATCCTATTTTTCATCCTCATTCTGAGTCTCACATGCACACATGCAAATACACATGTACGCACACACAGCCATTCTCTCTCTTCTCTCTACTTTCTTTTTCTTTCTTTTTTTTTGAGTTGGAGTCTCACTCCATTGCCCAGGCTCATGTGCATTGACTGGCACTCTCACAGCTCCCCAGTACAGACCTGCTGGGCTCCAGCGATCCTTCCACCTCAGCTTTCCAAGTAGTTGAAACTACAGGCATGTGCTAATATGCCCAGCTAATGTTTTTTATTCATTGTAGAGATGAGGTCTCACCAAGTTGCTTGGACTGGTCTCGAACCCACAGGCTCAGGTAATCCACTCGTCTTGGCCTCCCAAAGTGCTGGGATGACAGGCTGAGCCACCGAGCCCTGTCACTTCTCTCTATTTTCAATACCCGCCCCTCTTCCTGTCAATAGCTAGCAAAGAAGAAAGAGAAATTACAGACTATCACACTGTGCCAAAGCCATTAGGATGTGAGAAAGAGTCCTGATTTTCTCAATGGGAACATCGCCATTTGATGGGGCTGGTGGGTATTGAAAGGGGAATTTGGAAGTAGTGCAGTCTGAAGGTTATACTGAATGGTCACTGGGTCAAGAGGTAGGAGATCCTATGAGGACTTGGACCCTGACCTTGGAAGAGAAGCAGCATGCTAGAGAATCTTCCCAAAAGGCTCTGGTATCAGACAGCTTCTGCTGCACAACAAGCCTCCCCCAGACTTAGCAGTTTTATTATTTTGTGGAAGTCTGTGTATTGTCTAGGTAGTCCTGTCTAAGTGGACTAGAATGGTCTCATTCACATATCTGGGGCCTCAGCTAGGACAGTTGGGATGACAGGGGCCTTTTCCAACATGGTCTCTCATCCTCAGGAATGCCAGCCCACACTTGCGCTTGTGGTAACAGAAAGGCCTCAGCAGCACAAGAAGGTGACCCTCAATGCACAAGCATGACTCTTCCCTTGGATCATTTGTGCTAGTGTCCCATTGGCCAAAAAGCAAGTCACAAGGTCAAGTCTAGATTCAAGAGGTGGAGAAACAGACTCTATCTCTCTCTCTCTCTTTTTTTTTTTTTGCTAGATAATTATTTAACATTTTTGTCTGATTTTTTTTTTTAAAAAGGAATTCAAGAAATGCACAGGAAATGAAAACAAAACAGAACTCATGGGAGACTCTATCTCATTTCTGGGGATTCTGTCTTGCAAAACAAGAAAATGACCAGGAACATCCAATTTCTAGAGAAATAATTTTAGAGTTTTTTCATGCTGCTAATTATTATCATTTTTTGTCACCTCCAAACACATAATGAAAGTGATTTATATTGCCTTTATTATTTTTCTTGCCTGCTTTTCCTGGGATAGGACCAGAATTAATAGGCTGCTTTTGTCCCAGACGAAGTCCTTTCCTTCTAAGAATTTCTTCGTTGATGTTGGATAGCTGCCCGGCTCACTCGCACATATGTGTGCCCACGTTCTGCCCCCTGCCCGACCTGGCATAAGCGCCCGGGGCATCAAGACAGGGAGTACTTTATAGTCACAAATGCCATTTGCATGTTGATGATCATTTTGGAGAGGGACCCAAGTGTTGGGAGCCAGCCTTGGAGGTTTACATGCTTGACAGGGTCCCGGTGGGCCAAAGACCCCGGGCCGCAGGGCGAGCTCGGGAAGCTGAGGCCCTTTTGTTTTTCACTTTTACTGTTTGATACAGCTGAAGAAATTCTGTGTGGTCGTGGAAGAAGAAAATGGCATGTTTATGTGAAGTACTCACACCTAACCTGAGAATGTCATGGCTTATATTTTTATTTTTCCACTATGCCACTTGGCCTTTTTTAACATATGTAAGGGTTAAACTTTGAAACACATCAAAAATGTTTTTTTCCACTTGGTTATAAGTTATTAGATATTGTTTGAGTAAAAAATGATATAAGTATATTTATTCCTTATTTGATTTAGAATTATGTAGCTTAGTGGTCAGACATAAGGTTTTTTAGAAGCACAAGTTTATGGTAAGTTTATTATGAGCTCATTATAGTTCTAACACTTATCTAGGAGTTATGTAGGTGATTTATAACACTGTCTTCACAGACTTAGGATAAAGATTAAT
>NW_007245712.1:120956-128571 GCF_000164805.1 Carlito syrichta
TTCTCCAGTGATCCTTCCGCCTCAGCCTTCCGAGTAGCCGGAATTACAGGCATGCAGTACCACGCCCGGCTGATTTCTTGACTTATTGTAGAGGCGGGTCTCGAACCCGCGGGCTCCGGCCATCCACTCCCTCAGCCTCCCAAAGGCGCGGGATTACAGGCTGAGCCACCGAGCCCGGCTTATAGTTAATTTTTAAGTAAACATTTACAGAGCGGGTTTTTACTGAATTTATAATATACTAATTAGATACTTTTATGATAATTAACTAAATATAGAAAGCAACCTTGGGGGCCTGGGAAATGTCATTAAAAGCCTTTTTTGAGTTTTCTTTAGAAATAAACACTACAGGATAAGAGAAAAGTAACGAAGACACCTGGACAAGAAAGGCGATTACAAAAGCTTTGAAGGTCGTAAAAGCCCCAAAGAGAAGAACTGCTACACGAAGAACCGCGTACCTGAGAACTTTCTTAAAGCACTTCGAGGACTGTAATTTGGGACTCTTTTGAAGAAAGTTGCTGGCAGTGCTATTCTAGACGTGATAATTGTTTTATCCATGTATTACCCATAATTGGTAAATGTAATATCATACAAGTTTATATAATCAATATTCATATGTACGAGGGTTGACAAAAATTATTAGGCTCTGGTTATGTTTAACAAGGTTTTTACTTTGTGTCATTAATTAATCTTAGTGTTATAGTTTAGTGTTTTATAGCTCCTTTGAAGATTGTTTTAAGTTCATAAGTTTAAGTTCACACAATGATAAAGCTGGTGCCTCAAAGATAATAATAATTGCTCCACTGCCTATCTTAAGACAAAGATGTTTTCCAGGAGGTTGCCAAGCATAAGGAAAAACAACCAAATCACCATTATCCTAAACTTAAAAGCTCATTGGCAATTATGCAACCATAATAATTTTTGTTGTGTTAGTTTCATTTCATTATGTTTCATTCACTTTATATGTTTATTCAGAGTAAAGATTAGTGTATGTATCGTCACAGTAAGTGACTTTCATAGTTATTCTTTAAAAGCTAGCCACTGTTGTTTGGTCAAGTTAATGGGCTTCATATTCCTGCTATCACTAGGTACAGTCTATAGTTTGTTTTAGTGAATTTATGGCCTTTTTAATTAGACTAGTGATGTGGAACTGAAATCAAAGTAAATCTTGTATGCATTATGTTTAGTTTAAGTGAAACTCCTTTTACACTTATCTCAAGACTCATTAACTGAAAGTAGAGTGTTTTTGGCTTATTCGTTTCTTCTAAAGACCGCTAGATGGTGGTAACTTTTAAAACATATGTACGTAAAGAAGTTTTCTTTGTCTTGCCCCTTTTACAAATGCTATAAAAGCTTTCTGTTAACTAATAAAGGATGTCATCTGCTCAGGAAACAGGTGTCCGGGAATATTGTGTCCGTCTTTCGCCTATCCGTCTCTCTTTCAGGAGATCTCACGACCTGACGAAAGGGGCTGGACCCCTAAACCCAAGGCCACCTCTCGGGGGCTGCCTTTCGAGGTCTGTGCATTCGCTCCACGTCCCCGGGCCGGAAGCCTGGCACCGAGACTCTATCTCTTCATGAGAGAAGCTTCAAAGTCACATGGCAAAGGGGTATGTAATGTTCCCATCAGGAGGAAGCTTGTCCTAGATTTTGTATTTATTTGCTGTGACTGATTTATGTGGGTACTAACGGTGGTTATGACAATACTAGCCCATCTTTGTCCACCTGAATCCAGGAGTGGTGTCCTTCAGCTGACAAGGATGTCCGTAGCAATTGTATTGTGCTGGAGGATCATCTTGGGCAGCTGGGAGGGTTTAACAGTTGAAAATGATGTGTTATAACCAATATTGCCTTAGGATCTGTCTATCTGGTTCTAGCATCCAAATACCAGTTTATCCTCATTCCAAGAGTCTGATGATTTCAATCACATGTCAACAGATATTTTGGAAGAGTGAAGTTTTGTTGCTGACTGTATGGAGTTGCAGTTATTGCTTTTACCTGTAAATCTGCAGATCTTAGGCCATGATGGGATAGAAATGAATCTGCCTAATTGTTCTACCATGATTTCCCAAGTCATTATAGAGTTTTATTTCAGAGGTAATACTGTTTCCACAGCCCATTCAGGAAGAATGATAGAACTTTACAGAGCAGTCCCTTGAGCTGTCTAACCAGCAGCATGACATTGCCAGGAAGAAATGTAGACTCTTCAACTCTCCCAAGACTGACTGGATCAGAAGCACATGTTCATCTGACCCCCAAGGTTCTTTTTTTTTTTTTTTGAGTTGGAGTCTCACCCCGTCACCCAGGCTGGAGTGCAGTGGCACACTCGCGGCCACACCAGCGTTGACCTGCTGGGCTCTGGTGATCCTTCCGCCTCAGCCTTCCAAGTAGCCAGAAGTATAGGCACACGCTATCATACCCGGTTAATTTTTGATTTATTGTAGAGACAAGGTCTCACCAAGTTGCCTGGGCTGGTCTCGAACCTGTGGGCTCAGGCAGTCCACTCGCCTCAGCCTCCCAAAGTGAGCCACTGAGCCCGGCCATCTTTATTCATTTATTTATTTTTTTGAGTAGGAGTCTCATTCTGTCAACCAGGCTGGAGAGCAGTGACAGGATCATAGCTACACATAGCCTCGACCTCCTGAGCTCAAGCCTCGACCTCCTGAGCTCAAGACCTACTTCAGCCTCCCAAGTAGCTGGGACTAGAGGCACCACCAGCACACCCCACTGATTTTTGCATTTTTTGTAGAGACGAGGTCTTGTTATGTTGTCCATGCTGGTCTCGAACTCATGGGCTCAAGAGATCATCTGATCTCATCCTCCCAGGTATACCTTACAGGTAGAAGCCACCACACCTAGCCCCCATGTGTTCTTATGCACTCAGTTGTAACTATTAATCTGTGACCTATTCACTAGCAACCATGTCTACAGTGTCCAGGGCAGGATTCTTGTGCATCTTCCTACCTCTTCACCAGCAGGATTTGCTGTTTCCCCTGTACCCTCCGGGCTCCAAATCTCTCTCTTTGAATTTTATATCCCTCCTCCATTGGCATTTGAGATAACAGCTACAAGGTTTGGGATTTGGCCACATGGCCACAGTCCATAGGCAAAGACATCCTCTCCAGGACACAAGCTCTGCCCATCCCCATGTGACTTTATTTTCTTATTTTTTCCCTTTTTTTGTTGTTGAAAATGCATAACCTAAAATTGACCATTTTAACCACTTTTAAGTGTACGTTTCAGTGGCATTAAGTATATTCATACTGTTATATAGCCCATCCATCTCCACCTCCCATGTGACTTGCATCTTTCAGTGAGAACATGACAGAAATTCATAAGCCTTCAGATGGCACTGCCATGCAAGGGTACACACTCTTTCCAAGACCATGGACATACCTATAGGAATCTCTAATGGCCAATGAACATGCCGAGAAGACATTTTCCAAGAGGTTCAGTGGGCAGATCTTCTTCCATGATCCAGGAGCTCTCTTCAAAATCCAGTTTGTCAGAAAATCAAAAACAAGCCTGTCTCTCAGGAAATGGGCATTTATCAAACTCTGGAAATCGGAGTCTGAGATCAGAACTCCATTTACATGCACAGTGAGAACTGGAAATGCCTCTTGGGTGGCACACTCCTCTGAAGCCTCGTGGAAAAGGAAATGTCAGCAGAGAAGGTCGTCTAATGAGCGGAAACTGAGCAAGAGACATTCTTAGATTTGAATATTTGATGTCAGAGTCTGACTCTCGGTCTCCACATGATGAATTGAGTCCTTCATCAACGATTCTTAGTTGGACTCACCACAGTGGATACAGTCAAGTCTGTCTCCTCCTGTATTGAACAGACTCTCTCAGGGAAATAGCTGATTTCCAGATCTTTGGAAGAAGCCTTCCAGACACTAACACCGCCCCTAGTTTTCTTTTTCTTTTTTTTTTTTTTTACTAGGCAAAGAACTTTATTAATCTTTGTTTCGAACTTTATTCCCAGGCTTCTTCAGCTTAATTAGCTGCAAAGAATGAGTTGTGTATAAGCAAAAACTGAAAAGAGCTGCAGTGTCCAAGGAGCTTGGGCTTAAAAATATTAGAGATCTAGATTTTATCAGATCCCTAAACAAAACAATTTTAAAAAGCAGTCATAATATAAAATAGCAGCTCCCAGTAACTTCTTCAAGTTTCATCTTCTTCGGAAGTTGACTCACTTCAGTTTGCCTCATTCTTGGAAGCCTCATCAAAATTCTCCACAAGATCTGGAACTTCATTATCCTCATCCTCTCCAGTAGCAAGTGGTGCTTTTCCATCCACAGATTGTTGGGCAGAGCTTCAGCCGGTCTCCTTAAACTAGTCAGACTGTCTGTACCAAGTTGGTTTAAGATGCTGGGTAGCACTTCTGTCAGCTGCTTTGTCTCAGCATGGCCTGTAATGGTGAAAGTGTTCACTGCCAGAGATGCCTGAACTTTAGGGTTGTTAAAGTGAATAACTGTTCCTTGGTTTGTAAACATGTTCACCTCTTCAATACCAGAGATACTGTTTACCCCTAACTTCTTCAAGGAGAACTGAAGTTTTTTGTCATTTGCTGTAGCTGTTCTAGGAACCACCTTCTTCTTTCTGCGAGCAGTTCCTTTCCCACCAATGCGCACTTGTGTCTGCAGCTTGGCAAGTTTTTCCTGGTTCATGATAGTTTCTTTCATCTTGTCGGAGCGGAAAAGGGGCTGTGTGGGGGACTAGGGTTGGAGCTCAGGGGGTCTCGGCTGGACCAGCTGAGATTAGGCACGCACACGCCCCGCCCCTAGTTTTCAAAGGATTTTTTCCCTTCCAACTGTTTTTCCTTTCAGTTCCAGGGACCATTAGCCTCTGCCACAGCTTTCATTATTAATGTGCTTTGCTGTGAACTGGGCTTGCTGAGGAGCTGCATTTTTAGCATCACTTAACCTTTGGTCTTTTGCGTCAAGTCTGCTTTTTAGAGCTCTAGAACTGTCTCTGCCTCACACCATGGTGTTCACAGCCATCTTCAACTTTATGTCCACTTATGATGCTGATTTTTCCATATTTATTAACTTGAAAGTGAGGAAACATTTTTCGAATTGTGAGTTCTGGTTCATGTTTTGTTTGACGTTGTCATTCTGCAGCCGTAACCACCTCCCTCACAAACTTAGCTCAAGTCCCTCACCTGACCTTTGGAATCCTTTCACCTTAGGCCCTGGTTCTAGGCCCTTGGCAGTGCATTAGAACACCTGGGGAATTTTTAAAGGGTGTTCCAACCACACCCAGACCAATTCATTCAGACTTCCTAGGAGTAAGACCCCAGATTCAGAACTTTTCAAAGGTCTCTGGATGATTCCGGTGTGCAGCCAAGGCTGAGGACTGCAGTTACCTAGGGCACTTCCTTGGCCAGCTGCCTTCTGCCTTGCTCTGAAGCAGGGGTCCTTAACTTGAGGCTCTAGGGACGTTGGGGACTCCATGAATCCCTAAAATCATTTCCATTTGTATGCTTTTCAAGGGAGAAAGTTCACAGTTTTCACCCAATATTTAAAGGGGTCTGTATCTCAAAAAAAGGGAAACATGCCATTATATACTCATTCTTTTTTTTTTTAATTCTGTCATTCTAGTTCGAACACCCTGTATTCTTGACCAGCTCTTGGCCCAGGGGCTGTCTACCTTCCTCTGGGAAGCTCCTTCCCTCTTTTCTTGAAGCAGGGTGGATTGTAAGTGGCAGGGTCAGTTAGAGGAGGTTGCTTTTCCCCCCACACCTTCCCTGCAGTTCTTGATTCTTCAGCATTTGTGCTTGGCACCTGTTCATCTTGTGTTTGCTGCAGAATCTTCTGGCATTGCCAAATCCACAGTGCAGGTGTGTTCTTTGCTACTCAGCTGCCTTGAACTTCCCCTTCAGTGTTGCAATGCTGTCTTCATTCAGTCTGCAGGCATGGCTTTTTTTTTCTTTTCATTTTCAATTCCTTATTATTATCTTTAAATATATCCTTCTGGGTTTGGTCATTTTCATTGTTCTGACATTTGTTTTTTATGAAATGGATTTCTCTAAGATGGCAAACCCTAGAACTTTCTTACAAAAGAGAAAATCCTGTGCTTTTTTGTCTCTACTGTCGCCCCAGAAGTAGTAGAAAGAAGGGTCAGTAATATTTATGGAGTGCTTAGATGTGTGTACTAGGAACTGGGCTTCAATTACTTCCTTTAGTTTAATTCCCACAGCAACACTCTGAGGTAGCCAGTATTATTTGCTAATATGGAAACTTTCTTTCTAAAAACTTACTTGTGTAGATAAATGGGTTTCAAGGGTGGGTGAGCTCCATTTTGTCCTATCTCTAAATGCATTCAAATCACATACAGACTTTCCTCACCTGCTCACCTCTTGGGAAGTGAAGCTATCTGCTCTAAGACTATTGTTCCATTTGATGGTACTAAACTGTATTCTTTTTTTCTTTCTTTCTTTCTTTCTTTCTTTTTTTTTTTGAATCAGAGTCTCACTCTGTCACCCAGGCTGGAGTGCAGTGACACACTCACGGCCACTGCAGACTCGACCTGCTGGGCTCAGGCGATCCTTCTGCCTCAGCCTTCCAGGTAGCTGGAACTATAGGCATGTGCCACCACACTCAGCTAATTTTTTTATTTATTGTAGAGATGAGGTCTTGCCAAGTTGCCCAGGTTGGTCTTGAACCCCTGGAGTCAGGCAATCCTCTCGCCTCAGCTTCCCAAACTGCTGGGATTACAGGCATGAGCCACTGTGCCTGGCTATTATTTTTCTTATTCAGCCTTTGGACATAGACTTAGGACCTGCCTGTGCATGCCAGGTGCTCAGTCAGTATTTATGAATGGGCCAGGCATGGTGGCTCATGCCTATAGTGGCCTCTCTTCTGTGCACATACCCCTAGTGTCTCTTTCTATCCTTATAAGGCCTTACACCAGTCCTATTGGATTAGGGCCATAACCTCATGGCCTCATTTAACCTCCATTTCCTTTTAAAGACCTTGTCTCCAAGTTCAGTCACATTCTGAGTTACTAGGGGTTGGGACTGCAACATATGAATTTGGGAGGGACACAATTCAGTCTACAATAGTTTGTCTCTTAGGGATGACGAACCTAAGGCTGAGATGGAATATAAACCTTGCCCAGGGTCACAGAAAAGTCGTGAAAGGACAGGAATTTAAAGCCACATTTGCTCTCAACATTCATGCCCTTAGCCACCATACCACACTGTCACAGATGTGAGAAGGTGAACTACAAGGAGGGCAGAAACAGCCCCCGCTGTCTGCCACTGCCATTCTGAGTGGAAAGGCAGAGGAACTGTTTTCTGGACCCATGTACCTCACAGCCCAACCTAAGTATTTGGCACAAGAAAGATGCTTTCTTTCCGTTTGCTAACTGACTTCAGGAAGCACATCCTAAGCATGAATTACTAATTATCTGTAGACACTTGTCAGGAAAAGAAGGCATTAGAATCCCCACAGGGCAAGCCTGGGGGAGACCTCCCCAACCTCTCAGGTTCTTTTTTTTTTGAGTTGGAGTCTCATTCAGTCGCCCAGCCTGGAGTGCAGTGGCCGCTCCCGGACACCACAGCCTCGACCTGCTGGGCTCCCGCGATCCTTCCGCCTCAGCCTTCCAAGTAGCT
>NW_007245712.1:128591-143873 GCF_000164805.1 Carlito syrichta
TGAGGTCTCGCCAAGTTGCCCAGGTGGGTCTCGAACCCGCGGGCTCAAGCAATCCACTCAGCCTCCCACAGGCACGGGATTACAGGCTGAGCCACCGAGCCCAGCACCTCTCAGGTTCTTACGGCTCTGAGTTATTTTAAAGACCTTCTGTCAACCCCCTCCACCCTCTTACCCTCCCCACCTTGGGTGCCAATCACTCAGTGCCTACTACTTTGTTTTTTACTAGTGTTAAACTGAAGGCATTTTTAAGGGAATGGCTCTGAGCTACTTGCAATGTGTTCTTGTAAAATGATCAAATGAATGGATAATTTTTGAAATCAGACAACCATGTTTTCCTAAAGCATTTGGAGGACTCCATAAAATAATTTAAAGAGACCACTTGAAAGCACAGGGCCAGGGACGGTTGCCTTGGTTTTTCAACCACCGCCAGAACTGAGAAATGGAGCAGGCAGAACTGGGCTTGCCGTGGATTATTTTACTTGATATTCTAAACTATTCTACAAGTCAAGTACCAGTAACAGCCCCTTTCATGGATGAGGAAATTGAGGTTTCCAGAAGTTAAATGAGTTTTGCAAAGGTTTTATCACTGGGAACAAACTCAGGGTGTCTGACTCCACAATCTAACTGGTAACCCCCATGCCAACATGGCATTCGGAGCTTCTAGTGGTGGGGTTTTTTCAGGCACTGTCATTCCTGGGCTGAGGTTCTCTTGAAAGGTCAAAGTGACTGGGTAGAACTCTTACAGCATTGTCAGCAGCACATGGGCCCTGAAGTCAGGGCAGACAGGTTCAAAACAGATCCGTCGCTTTGTGATTTAGGGCACATTATTTAACCTCACATGCCTCAGTTTCCTCATCTGTCAAAAGGGACCATAATACTTCCCTCATAGAATTGTTGTCAGGATTATGTAAGATAGTTAATTTGCCAGCGTCATACCATGTCCTCTAGGTTGGAGTCTACAACTCTATTTAACTGTTTTTACAACTTTTAGAATGAATGATAAAATGAAACAATGAAAACAAGATTAAAAGTGAGAAAAAGGAAAACAATTAAAGTAGAGTCCTAAGAGTTAAATGGATCATTTCTCTAGTACTTATGACATGGGTGGGCTACTGGGATAAAAGCAGGATTCACCACAGCAGAGAAACAGACTGGTCCTGGGTCACTCTTGAGCTGCCACCGTGATCTCGGTCTGAGTCTCGAATCAGTAGCTAATCCCAGTGAGCAATTCCAGGGAACTAATTATACAGATTTTGTGGCAGTCTGCATGGATCACTAACACGTTCACATTGATCCCAGAGTTTTAGGACCTTGGTTTCCTACCACAGGACTTCTGCTGGTATCTGAAAACACCAGGGAGGGGAAAGGAAGGCACACTTTGAAACCAAGGAGACGCACCTGCACCCAACTCCCAGGGCTCCACTTTCTGGAAACATGCGCAATTGTCTCCTTGAAGTTCAAAAATAATGTTGCTGGGTGAAGCTCATGTGCAAGTTTGATCTTGCCCCTGTTGAAAGCTTTCCTTGAGAAAAAAATGTTATTTCCATTCCCCCATCTTAAAAATGATTGAGGCTGGGAGCGATGGCTCACACCTGTAATCCCAGCACTTTGGGAGGCAGACGGGAGAATCACTTGAGCCCAGTTCGAGACCAGCCTGAGCAACATAGCAAGATCTCATCTCTACAAAAACAAAATCAGTAAAACTTGCCAGGCATGGTGGTGTGCACATGTAGCCCAGCTACTTGGAAGGTTGAGATAGAAAGATTGCCTGAGCCTAGGAGATCGAGGGTGCAGTGAGCCATAATCATGCCACTGCACTCCAGCCTGGGCAACAGAGTGAGATCCTGACTCAAAAAAAAAAATAGCCGGGCTTGGTGGCTCAGCCTGTAATCCCGCGCCTTTAGGAGGCTGAGGTGAGTGGATTGCCTGAGCTCGCGTGTTCGAGACCCGCCTGGGCAGCGAGACCTCGTCTCTACAATAAATCAAAAAATCAGCCGGGCGTGGTAGCGTGCACCTGTAATTCTGGCTACTTGGAAGGCTGAGGCGGAAGGATCACCGGAGCCCAGCAGGCGAGGCTGCGGTGGCCAGGAGCGGCCACTGCACTCCAGTCTGGACGACAGAGTGAGACTCCAACTCAAAAAAAAAAACGAGGCCTGGCATGGTAGTTCACATCTATAATCCCAGTACTTTGAGAGACAGGTGATAGGATTGCCTGAATTCAGGGTTTCAAGACCACTTTGGTGAGACTTCATCTCTATAATAAATTAAAAATTTAGCCAGGAATGGTGGCGTGCACCTGTGGTTCCAATTACTTGGAAGACTGAAGCGGAAGGATCACCTGAGCCCAGCAGCTAGAGGCTGCAGTGGCCATGAGCATGCTACTGCACTCCAGCCTGGATGACGGAGTGAGACTCCTATTCAAAAAAAAAAAAAAAGAAAAGAAAGAAAGAAGGAAAAAAGAAAAAGAGAAAAAAGATTGAGAAACCATCTCCAGCCTCTTAGGTCTGGGCAGCCAACACAGAATCATGGCTCTCCCTTTCAGCTCGAACCAAAATCAGGGATTTTAGAAAGGAGTCTCACAAAAGGTTTTTAAAAGTTCACCAGGGTTATTTCCCCACGGCCCTCAGTTGTGGCAGCATTCACCTTACCATAAACTTCAAGTCAAAAGGTAGCCCCTCTGGCATTTGCATCAGTAGAGCAAAGGGAATGGGTCTGGCGAACTTGGTGACACTTGCTGGCCTTGTCCGCTCTGCTGAGCCTATAAGGACCAGAAGACTTTAGAGCCGCATTATAGATCTGATCATCTCCCAGTAGAGTCCCCACTTGGAACTCCCACTTGGAAAAAGGGTATAGTTAGCGGCAGTGCCTGTTTCTGTAGGGAGGGAAGGAAGATGGCATTGAGAATGACAGTCTTCCTCACGGCCAAGTAATAGCTGGGCTGGACAGACAGCAAAGGCACCACAGCTCTGAATCACAGTGGGTAATGAGAAGCCTGTTTGGATACATCTATGAGAATTTCCAACATTGGTTTGGTTTTGTTCTGAGATTTTAAAAAAGGTATCAAGTCTTTGACTCTTTGCATGAAAACATTAGTCATGGGATAGGACATTTAGTGGAATTCAGTGGTAACTCAAGTTATAGTTCCTCCTCCTGGAAGCACCTTAATGATCACTAGGGTCTCAGACCAGCCTTAACAAGTGCCTGTTAGAGCGGCAGTTATTAGTTTTTGAAAGCATGTGGTCCCGGTGACGGACAAGCTGGAGGGACCGTGCTTCCACACTTTTCTTGGCTGTTTCAGAATCGCCTTTGCAAAAGCAATGCATGGCTAGAGTGCTGTTAGCACTGTCAGGGTGTCTGTCTCTGCTTTTTACCGAATGCCGTATACCAGTGTTGATGATTCTTGCAGGCAATGTCTGTTAACAGCAGTCATTTCTACTTCCCTGGCGATGAAAACAGGAAACATTTGAAATCCTTAGATTCTGGAAATCAGGTTATTTTCTCTGGAGTGTGTGTGTGTGTGTGTGTGTGAGTGTGTGTGTGTGTGTGTGTGACAGAGAGAGAGAGAGAGAGAGAGAGAAAGAATCTCCTCTAGAGCACTATCTCAAGTGATTTCTTTTATTGGATGATTTATTGACCACTTTTGAAATAGAGCAGACCTCCATAGCAGCTGGCCAATGGCCTACTCCCAAGCACACAGCCCACATTGTCCTGCAGTGGCCAGATTCATTCTTATTTGGATCTTGAAAACCTGTCTACTGTTCTCTGAGGGGCAACTATTAATATTCATTAACATACACTAATGTTTGTGAAACAAAACTAAATTTGTATGTTGCTTGTAGCCTGTGTGACCTTGGGAGAGTTCATTAAGATCTCAGCACCTCTGCTTTTTCTTGGGTAAAGGGCCAATAATAATAGTATAATAATAGTATCTCTTCCATGGGTTTTCTGTATGATTTATTGTATGTAAAGGGCACAGAACAGTGCATGGCACATAGTGTGTTACAGGTGCTAGCAAATAGTCATATCATTTGATACATTAATTTAATATTTAATGTCTATAAAATTCAATGGATATAGATTACGATACCAATTTAATTTTTTTCTTTTATATTCCACCCCACACAACATTACTTAAATATACTTGAGTTAAAATCATCTGCACATAAGTGTACAATGGAGTTTTAACACTTTAATATATCCATGAAACTATCACCACAGTAAAACACTGAACATATCTGCCAGCTCCAGAAGTTTCCCTGTGTCTCTTCCTTCTTTGTCTCCTATTCACAGGAACCCAATGATTGACTTTCTGTCACTATAGATTTGTTTGCATTTTCTCAAATTTTATATTAACGGAATCACATAGTAGGCACTTTTTTGGTATGGTTTCTTTCGGGTTTTTTTTTTTTTGTAGAATGACATCTCACTATGTTGCCTAGGCTGATCTCAAACTCCTGGGCTCCAGTGACCCTCCTGCCTTAGCCGCTGGAGTAGCTGGGATTATAAACTCACGCCACCATGTCATGTTCACTCCGTGTTCACATAGATCCTGCAGCATTAGGACCTTGGTTTCCTACCGCTGTGTAGATAGACAAGACCTCTGTTGGTGTCTGAAAACACTAAGGAGGGAAAACGAAAGGAAGACACACTTCAAAACCAAAGAGATGGCCAGGCACAGTGGCTCACACCTATAATCCCAGCACTTTTTTAACTTGTAAATTTTTTATTTTAAAATTGTGGGGTACAATTCAGGGTTAGGTATACAAGTATTCATTGTGCAGATACCCTTGTTGATGAGGTGTGCTCCCCCTTCCCCAGGCAGATTCCCACTACTGCCAATCCCACTTCCCTGCCCCTCCTACCCCCCCCCCCCCCCCCCCCCAGTTTCCCACTACTGTCATAGTATTACGATAGTTGTTCAAGGTCCACTTATAAGTGAGAACATGTGATCCTTAGTTTTTTGTTTCTGTGAAAGATCACTCAGTATTATAGACTCTAAGTCCACCCAGGTTGCTGTGAAGTTCATGATTTTGTTCCTCTTTATGGCTGCATAATATTCCACTGCGTATATGTACCACATTTTCTTTATCCAGTCATCTTTTGATGGGCAGCACAGTTGGTTCCATGTTCTCGCTATTGTGAACAATGCTGTGATAAACATACATGTGCATGTGTCTTTTTTATAGAGTGATTTGAGTTCTTCCAGGCATATTCCCAGTAGAAGGATTGTGGGGGTCGTATGGAAGGTTGATTTTTAAAACTTTTAGGAATCACCACACTGTTTTCCACAGAGGCTGTACTAGTTTACACTCCCACCATCAGTGTAGAAGTGTTCCCTTTTCGCCACATCCTCTCCAGAAATATGTGTGTGTGTGTTATTTTTTGTTATTGATGATGACCATTCTGACTGGAATTAGGTGGTATCTCAGTGTGGTTTTAATTTGCATTTCTTCGATGACTAGTGAGCCTGAATATTTTTTCATGTATCTGTTGGCTGCTCGTATGTCTTCTTTTGAGAATTGTCTATATCTTTTGCCCACTTTGTAATGGGGCACTTTGTTTTTTCTTTTCAGCATGTTTGAGTTCCTTGTAGATCCTAGATGTTAGGCCTTTGTCAGACATAGAGTTGGCAAATATTTTTTCCCAGTCTGTGGGCTACCTCCCTGCTCTCTTGATGGTTTCCTTGACTTTGCAGAAGTTTTTCAGTTTGATGAGGTCCCACTTGTCTATCTTATCTTTTATGGCATAAAAGTGAGAGGATCGACTGAGTTCACATGTTCAAGACAAGAATGAGCATGTTGGTGAGACCTCATCTCCACAATAAATCAAAAACTTAGCAGGGCATGGTGGTGCATGTCTGTAGTTCCAGCTGCTTGGAAGGCTAAGGTGGAAGGATCTCCTGAATCCAGCAGATTGAGGCTATGGTGGCTGAGAGCATGCCTCTGCATTCCTGCCTGGGCAACAGAGTGAGGCTCCAACTAAAAAAAAAAAAAAAAACCAAAAAACAAAAACAAAGAGATGTACCTGCATGCCAATTTAGCATACATATTTTGAAGTTTACCCATATAGTTGCATGTATCAGTGGTTCATTTCTTTTTATTATTGAGAAGTATTTTATTTTATGATTAGCCACAGTTTTTTGTTTTTTTTTTTGAGTTGGAGTCTCACTCTGTCACCCAGACTGGAGTGCAGTGGCCACTCCTGGCCACCGCAGCCTCGACCTGCTGGGCTCCGGTGATCCTTCCGCCTCAGCCTTCCAAGGAGCTGGAACTACAGGCATGCGCTACCACACCCGGCTCATTTTGTAATTATTGTAGAGATGAGGTCTTATCAAGTTGCCCAGGTGGGTCTCGAACCCGCGGGCTCAGCCAATCCACTTACCTCAGCCTCCCAAAGTGCTGGGATTACAGGCTGAACCACCAAGCCCAGCCTAGCCACAGTTTTTTAACCATTTACCTGTTGATGGACATTTGTGTTATTTTTATTTTTTGTTATTGCAAATAAAGATGCCACAAACAGCTTTATTCAAGACTGTATATGAATATATGCTTTGATTTTTCTTGAATAAATGCAGTTGATCCTTATTCACAGATTATGTATTTTTAAATTTATCTACTCACTAAAATTTTTGTATAACCCAAAATATTAACCCCCCTGAGTATTATACATGGTCATCTGCCCACGTGTACAGATCTGGAAAAAGTTAGAATTGTCAGGCAGGCTTGTTGCTCATCCTCAGCTGAGGTTGAACAAGGTAACACTGGCTTCTTGTTAGCTCTCATACATGACACTAAAAGGTGGAGATGAGAGGGGACACTTCAGCTCTATGGCCTAATGGACAGGTCTGAATCCCAGCTCTGGTACCTGCTAATGGGGCAGCCTCAGGGAACTTAACACTTGGGAACATTGTTTTCTCTTTTGTAAAATAAAGAAAAGAGAATCAACCAGGAGGAGTTGTTTTGGAGATTTAATATATGTGTGTGTGTATATACATATATATATATATTTTTTTTTTCCCCTCTAGGAAAAATACTAATACTAATGTATTAATTTACTTAGGGTTTGCAGTGACTTTATAGACAAAACTACTTCAAATAATGAGAAGCAACTGTACCTAGGAATGGGATGAGTAGGTCTTATGACGGGCGCATACTAAACATTTTAAGGAATTGTTGAACTGTTTTTTTGTTTGTTTTTTGGGGGTGGGGTTTTTTTGAGTCTCACTCTGTTGCCCAGGCTGGAGTGTATGGCACACTCACGGCCACCACAGCCTCGACCTGCTGGGCTCAGGCAATCCTCCTGCCTCAGCCTTCCAAGTAGCTGGAACTATAGGCACTACCACACTTGGCTTATTTTTTTATTTATTGTAGAGACGAAGTCTCACCAAGCTGTCTAGGCTGGTCTCAAATCCCTGAGCTCAGGCAATCCTCTTGCCTTGGCCTCCCAAAGTGCTGGGATTACAGGCTTGAGCTACTGCGCCCGGCCAGCTGACCTGTTTTCTAAAGTGCTTGTATGATTTTACATTTCCAGCAGGGCAGGAAAGTTCCTGTTGATTCACATCTCACCAACACTTAGTATGGCCAATCTTTTTGAATTTTAGTTATTTTAGTGGAAGTATCATGATATTTCATTGTGATTTTAATTTATATTAACTTGCAATGAATAATGATTTTGAATATCTTTTTGTGTATTTATTTACCTTCTGTATGTCTTCTTTGATAAGTTGTTCAAATATTTTACCCATTTAGAAAGTTGTTCAAAGGCCAGGCATGGTGGCTCAAGCCTATAATCCCAGCACTTTGGGAGGCTGAGGTGAGAGGGTTGTCTGAGCCCACAGATTTGAGACCAGCCTGGGCAAATTTGTGAGACCTCATCTCTATGATAAATCAAAAAATTAGCCAGGCGTTGTAGTGTATCCCTGTAGTTCTGGCTACTTGGAAGGCTGAGGAGGAAGGATCACCTGAGCCAAGCAGGTCAAGGCTGTGGTGGCCAGGAGTGTGCCACTGCACTCCAGACTGGGCTCCAGTTTAGACTCCAACTCAAAAAAAAAATGAAAAGAAGAAATCAAACTACCTCTGCATGCTAATTGATCTTGTAACTTGAGAACTCCAAAGACTTCTCCAAAAGACTTCTGAAATTTATAAAAGAATTCAGTAAAGTTTCAGAATACAAAATCAACACACATAAATCAGTAGCATTGCTATACACCAATAGCAACCAAGCTGAGAATCAAATCAAGAACTCAATTCCATCTACAATTGAAACTAAAGAGCAAAAATACCTAGGAATAAATTTAAGCAAGAAGGTGAAAGATCTCTATTAGGAGAAATACAAAACTCTGATGAAAGAAATTGCATATGACACAAATATCTCGTGCTCAAGGATTGGAAGACTCAACATTATTAAAATGCCCATATTAACCAAAGTAATCTACAAATTCAATGTAATTCTTCTCAAACTACCAAGGTCATTTTTCACTGAATCAAAAAAAAAAAGGAAATCCTTAAATTTACATGGAACCAGAAAAAAGACAAAATAACCAAAGCAATCCTAAACAAATAAAACAAAGCTGAAGGCATCATATTACCTGACTTCAGATTATACTACAAGGGTGTAGTAACCAAAACAGGATGATATTGGTATAAGAGCAGACACAACCAATGGAGTAGAATAGAGAATTCAGAAATAAACCCAAATCTCACAAGCAACTGATCTTTGACAAAGCATCTCTCCCCGTACACTCAAGTTAACTCAAGATGGATTTAAAAACTTAAACATTAAAACCATAAAAATCCTAGAAGAAAACCTAGGAAAAACTCTTATAGACTTAGTTTAGGAAAGGAATTTATGGTTAAAATCCCTAGCAAATACAACCAAAACAAAAATAGATAAGTGGGACTTAATTAAAAAACTTCTGCAGCTGGGCTCGGTGGTTCAGCCTGTCATCCCACAGTTTGGGAGGCTGAGGTGAGTGGATTGCCTGAGTCCACGGGTTTGAGACCCACCTGGGCAACTTGGTGAGACTTCATCTCTACAATAAATCAAAAAATTAGCAGGGCGTGGTAGCGCGCGCCTGTAGTTCCAGCTCCTTGGAAGGCTGAGGTGAGTGAATTGCCTGAGCCCGTAGGTTCGAGACCCGCCCAGACAACTTGGCGAGACCTCGTCTCTACAGTAAATCAAAAACTAGCCGGGCAAGGTAGCACACGCTTGTAGTTCCAGCTACTTGGAAGGCTGAGGCAGAAGGATTACCAGAGCCCAGCAGGTCGAGGCCACAGTGGCCAGGAGCGTGCCACTGCACTCCAGTCGGGTGACAGAGTGAGACTCCAACTCAAAAAAAAAACAAAAAAACCTGAAATCAGCAAGAAAAAAGCAAATAATTACAGTAAAAAGTGGACAAACGACATGAATAGATATTTCTCAAAAGAAGATATACAAATGGCCAGCAAACATATGAAAAAATGCTCAATATCATTTATAATCAGGGAAATGCAAATTAAAACCACAATGAGATACCACCTTACACCAGTCAGAATAACCATTATTTAAAAATCAAAAAAATGACAAGGCACCGTGGCTCACGCCTATAATCCCAGGACTTTGGGAGGCTGAGGTGAGAGGATTGCTTGAGCCCACAGGTTCAAGACCAGCCTGGGCAACTTGGCGAGACCTCTTCTACAATAAATCAAAAAATTAGCTGGGCAGGTGGCGCACGCCTGTAGTTCCAGCTACTTGGAAGGCTGAGGCGGAAGAATCGCCTGAGCTCAGCAGGTCGAGGCTGTGGTGGCTGTAAGTATGTCACTGCATTCCAGCCTGGGCAACAGAGTGAGACTCTGACTCAAAAAAAATAAAAATAAAAAATAGATGCTGGCACAGATGTGGAGAAAAGGGATCGCTTATACACGGTGGGAATATAAATTTGTACAAGCTATATGGAAAGTGGTATAGAGATTACTCAAAGAACTAAAAGTTCTTTGATCCAGCAATCCCACAACTAGGTATCTACAAGAAACTGAGGTCATTATATAAAAAAGACAACTGCACCCACATGTTCATCACAGCACAATTCACAACTGCAAAGATGTGGAACCAACCTAAATGCCTATCAGTCGGTCAGTAGATAATGAAAATATGGTATGTATATGCCATGGAATACTACACAGCTACAACCCGGAATGAAATCGTGTCCTTTGCAGCAACATGGTTTGAGCTAGAGATCATCATCCTAGGTGATCAGATTCAGAAACAAAACACCAAACACTGTATATTCTCACTCATATGCAGGAGCTAAAAGGCCACAAAAATGGAAAAAATAGACACCAGTAAGGGTCAAGGGAGGAGGGGTGTTAGGGTTCAGAAACTACCTACGAGGCACAATGTTCACTACCTGGGGAATGGGCCACCTGAGACCCGATCCCCACCACTCCACATTATGTCCATGTAATGAATATGCATGCTTACCCCTGAATCTAAAAACAAACAAAAGCAACACTCTTATTTTAAAACAAACGAAAAATCAATTGCTATTTCTTTTTCTTTTCGTTAACATGTGCCACCCAGAAGTCTCCAGATATTTTTCTCAGGGATTTCAGATCTCCTCCCACAATTTTGAAACATGATACTTTCTCAGAATGTCCACATTTAGTACACTGTGATACTCCTGGAACAGAGATGGTTTCCACTTTGACATTTCAGAACTCCAGTATTTAGCTCTGCAAATTGAGACTAAGAAAAACATTTTCCCTATTTATAAAAACAATACATTCTCTGGAATCGAGTGAAAGTAACAAAACTAATCCACAATGCTACAACTCAGAGACATCCACTGTTAACATTCTGTTGTATACATCCTAGTCTTCTTTTGTGTGTGTGTGTGTGTGTGTGTGTGTGTGTGTGTGTGTGTGTATGTATGTGTGTGTAACAAGAAAAATGTCTAGGCTGGGTGCAGTGACTCACACCTGTAATCCCAGCACTGTGGGAGACAAGGTGGAAAGATTGCTTGAGCCCAATAGTTTAAGGCCAGCCCGGGTGACAAACTACAAAAAATAAAAATTAAAAAATTAGCTGGACACGGTATTGTATGCCCATAGTCCCATCTACGCTGGAGCTTGAGGCAGTAGGGTTGCTTGAGTACAGGAGTTCAAGGCTGCAGTGACGATGATTGAACCACTGCACTCCAGCCTGGGTGACAGAAAAAGACTATGTCAAAAAAAGAAAGGAGAGAGGGAGAGAGAGAGGGAAGCAAGGAAGAAAGAAAAATAGAAGAAAAGAAATATGTCTGTCTCTCCCTCTTGTATTCCAAGCACTTGGCATATGTCTACCTCAATCCCTAATATAGACAAGACATTTCTTTCTTTTTTTTTTTTTTTTTCAGTTGGAGTCTCACTGGGGCCCAGACTGGAGTGCAGTGGCCGCTCCCGGCCACCGCAGCCTCGACCTGCTGGGCTCCGGTGATCCTTCCGCCTCGGCCTTCCAAGTAGCTGGAACTACAGGCGCGCGCTACCACACCCAGCTAATTTTTTTGATTTATTGTAGAGATGAGGTCTCGCCTGCCCAGGTGGGTCTCGAACTCGCAGGCTCAGACAATCCACTCACCTCAGCCTAGACAAGACATTTCTTAAGGAGAGCCAAATATTCTTGTGTGGATGAGTATTTAAAAACTGGGACCATAATAGGTTCATTCTTCACCATCCAGTCTTCTAGATGTTCCATCTGAGCTGCCCATCTCCACCCAGCAATGGTCTAGCGTGGTGAGAACACTGAGATGTACCCCTTCTGGTGAGAGGCAAACTTCTCTACACCACTGGGCTAAACCTTGGATCGGGCAAACCTTTTCACCAAGCATGTCACCAGTCTTCCTTTCTCACATAAGCTAAGTGAGCAAATATGATCATTAAAGAACAAGGCGACCCAGGTGTGGTTGCTCACAGCTATAATCCTGGCACTTTAGGAGGCTGAGGTAGGGG
This sequence comes from Carlito syrichta, assembly GCF_000164805.1. Taxonomy (NCBI): domain Eukaryota; kingdom Metazoa; phylum Chordata; class Mammalia; order Primates; family Tarsiidae; genus Carlito; species Carlito syrichta. The sequence continues at coordinate 140,555 of NW_007245712.1, forward strand.
GATCGCTTGCCCACCAGCCTGGACAACATGAGGTTTCACCTCATCTCTACAAAAAATTAGCCAGGCATGGTACGTGTGCCCATAGTCCCAGTTACCCGGGAGGCTGAAGCAGAAGGATTGCCTGAGCCCAGGAGGTTGTAGTGAGCTATAATAGTGCCACTGTGTCCCAGCCTGGGCAACAGAGTGAGATCCTGTCTCAAAATTAAAAAATTAAAAAGAGAACAAAGGAAAATCCCTCACTGGTGGGGGATTTTCTATGTTGGCAACAGTCACAAAGGTGGTTTGACAAACATTCATTGATGTCAATCATGATGGCAGTACTTCTACAACACTTATTCTGTCTCTGAGCTATTTCTGTGCTAAAACCATTGTTGAAATATTCTTGGCAAAAAGAACACTATTGCTTACTTTATTTAGTAATTATTTTTTAACATATTTTTTATTTTAAAATTGTGGGGTGCAGTTAAGGGTTAGGTATACAAATATGCATTGTGCAGGTACCCTTGTTGATGAGATGTGCCCCGCCCCATCCCCAGACAGATATTGACTACCGTTAATCCCACCTCCCTTCTCCTTACTTTATTTGTTTAAAGAAACTTTCCCTTTTCAAAAAAGAATACGAGCTAGCTTAGACTGTTAACATGCTGCGAAGAGGAATATTAATATTATGCACATTATAGATCATACTCTGTTTATGAAATGTCCAGAATAAGCCAGGTGCAGTGGCTCAAGCCTGTATTCCCAGCATTTTGGGAGGAAGAGGTGAGAGGACTGCTGGAGTCCAGGGGATCGAGACCAGCCTGGACAACTTGGTGAGGCCTCATCTCTACAATAAACCGAAAAATTAGCCGGGTGTGGTATCGTGTGCCTGTCGTTCCAGCTACTTGGAAGGCTGAGGCAGAAGGATCGCCTGAGCCCAGCAGGTCCAGGCTGCAGTGACCGTGAGCATGCCACTGCACTCCAGCCTGAGTGAAAGAGTGAGACTCCAACTCAAAAAATAAATAAATAAATAAATAAATAAAAACAAAAACACTTTCCCTTTTCAAAAAAGAATACGAGCCAGCTTAGACTGTCAACATATGGTGAAGAGGAGTATTAATATTATGCACATTATAGTTTATATCATATTCTGTTTATGAAATGTCCAATAATAAGCCAGGCACAGTGGCTCATGCCTATAATCCCAGCACTTTGGGAGGTGGAGACGAGAGGATTGCCTGCGCCCAAGTATTTGAGATCATCCTGGGAAACGGCGAGATCTCATCTCTACAATAAATCAAAAAATTAGCCGGGCGTGGTAGCATTCGCCTGTAGTTCCAGTTACTTGGAAGGATTGCCTGAGGCCAGTCGGCTGAGGCTGCAGTAGCCATGAGTGCATCACTGCACTCCAGCCCTAGCAACAGGGTGAGAAAGGAAGGAAGGAAGGAAGGAGGGAAGAGAAGGGAGGGGAGGGGAGGGAGGGAGGGAGGGAGGGAAGGAAGGAAGGAAGGAAGGAAGGAAGGAAGGAAGGAAGGAAGGAAGGAAGGAAGGAAGAGGGATGGGTGGGAAGGAGGAAGGGAAAGGAAGGAAGAAAGGAAGGTCCAGAATAGACAAATTTGTAGAATCAGAAAGTAGATTAGCAGTTGTCACGTATGGGAGGTATCTAAAGTAATTGAAGTCATGAAAGCAAACACAAATAAAACAGGGGTTGAGGCAGTGACTGCAATGGTTATATGATTTCTTTGAGAATAATAAAAATATTATGGAATTAAATGGTGGTGATAGTTGCACAACCTTGTAAATACACTGAAAACAACTGGATTGTACATTTCAAATGGGTGAATTGTGTGGCATATGAGTAAATCTCAGTAAGGATGTTACAGAAAATTTCTATCATAATAACAATGGCTTGCATGTGTAAAAAGTTCATACTTTCAAAGTACCTTCCATTTATTATATAACTTTATAAAGTACACAGGGCGAATTTATTTAATTCCCCTTAACTGTTGGTAGAACTAAGACCCAGAGAGACTTAGTGATTTTGCAAATATCACACAATTAGTTAGAGGTGAAGTCAGATTTAGAGTAAAAATAGTACAATTCTTATCTAGTGAATTTCTATTGTCCAAGGTTACATTGATGAATCATAATCAATATCCAGCTAATTAGTTTCATATTGTTATATAATGTTGTAAATAATGACAGCTCTTATTTATTGAGTCTACTGTGTGCCAGGTAGCTTCCTGCCTTGTTTTTGTTTGCTTCTCTTTTTTAGAAAAAAGTTCTCACTCTGTTGTCCAGGTTGGAGTGCAGTGGTGTGCTCACAGCTCCCTGAAGCTTTGAACTCCCAGCCTCAAGCAATCCTCCTGTCTCAGCCTCTCGACTAGCTGGTACTACAGGTGCATGCCACTGTGCCTGCATTACTAGTCATCATAAAAACTTTACAAAGTACCTTTTGATAGCTTCATTCTACTGCTTTTACAAGATACCTTATTGGCAAGTTTGCCCCACAAGGGACAATTAGCAAGGTCTGGAGACATTTTTAGTTGTCACTGGTGGGAGGAGATGTTACTAGCATCCAGTGCGTAGAGGCTGGAAGTGCTGCTATACATTCTACAATGCACAGGACAGCCCCTGCCACAAACTGGTCTAAAATGTCAATAATACTGAGGTTGAGAAACTCTACTTTAAATGATGACATAATATATGTGAAAACCCTCTACACATCCACACTGCTATTTTTACCATCTTACAAGTAGATTTTTTCTGGTCTATGACAACCATTCCTGGGAAAGTTAGCCCCTGCGAGGCCCTCAGCTCATGGTTGTTGGATAGATCAGTACATGTCAAAGACACTTTAGCAAACATTATTCTAAATGAAATTAGCCAGCCACAAAAGACAAATATTGCATGATTTCATTTATGGGAGGTATCTAAAGTAAACAAAGTCATGAAAGCAAAAAGTAGAATTTGGTTGCCAGGAGTTGAGGGCAGGAAGTGGAGAGCTGGTCTTTGATGGGTATAGAGTTTCAGTTATGCAAAGGTGAGAAAGTTCTAAAGATCTGTTGTACAACAATATGCATACAGTGAGCACTAATCTACTGTACACTTAAAGACGGTTCAGATGGCAAATTCTGTATGTGTTTTTACACATTTGTATTATTTATTTATTTATTTTGAGCCAGAAGTTTTACTCTGTCACGCAGGCTGGAGTGCAGTGGCATGATCACAGTTCACTATAACCTCAATCTCCTGGGCTTGGGTGATCCTTCCACCTCAACCTACTGAATAGCTAGGACTACAGGCGTGGGCCGCCATGCCCAGCTATTTTTTTTTTTTT
>NW_007245712.1:143893-174690 GCF_000164805.1 Carlito syrichta
AAGGAAGGAAGGAAGGAAGGAAGGAAGGAAGGAAGGAAGGAAGGAAGGAAGGAAGAGGGATGGGTGGGAAGGAGGAAGGGAAAGGAAGGAAGAAAGGAAGGTCCAGAATAGACAAATTTGTAGAATCAGAAAGTAGATTAGCAGTTGTCACGTATGGGAGGTATCTAAAGTAATTGAAGTCATGAAAGCAAACACAAATAAAACAGGGGTTGAGGCAGTGACTGCAATGGTTATATGATTTCTTTGAGAATAATAAAAATATTATGGAATTAAATGGTGGTGATAGTTGCACAACCTTGTAAATACACTGAAAACAACTGGATTGTACATTTCAAATGGGTGAATTGTGTGGCATATGAGTAAATCTCAGTAAGGATGTTACAGAAAATTTCTATCATAATAACAATGGCTTGCATGTGTAAAAAGTTCATACTTTCAAAGTACCTTCCATTTATTATATAACTTTATAAAGTACACAGGGCGAATTTATTTAATTCCCCTTAACTGTTGGTAGAACTAAGACCCAGAGAGACTTAGTGATTTTGCAAATATCACACAATTAGTTAGAGGTGAAGTCAGATTTAGAGTAAAAATAGTACAATTCTTATCTAGTGAATTTCTATTGTCCAAGGTTACATTGATGAATCATAATCAATATCCAGCTAATTAGTTTCATATTGTTATATAATGTTGTAAATAATGACAGCTCTTATTTATTGAGTCTACTGTGTGCCAGGTAGCTTCCTGCCTTGTTTTTGTTTGCTTCTCTTTTTTAGAAAAAAGTTCTCACTCTGTTGTCCAGGTTGGAGTGCAGTGGTGTGCTCACAGCTCCCTGAAGCTTTGAACTCCCAGCCTCAAGCAATCCTCCTGTCTCAGCCTCTCGACTAGCTGGTACTACAGGTGCATGCCACTGTGCCTGCATTACTAGTCATCATAAAAACTTTACAAAGTACCTTTTGATAGCTTCATTCTACTGCTTTTACAAGATACCTTATTGGCAAGTTTGCCCCACAAGGGACAATTAGCAAGGTCTGGAGACATTTTTAGTTGTCACTGGTGGGAGGAGATGTTACTAGCATCCAGTGCGTAGAGGCTGGAAGTGCTGCTATACATTCTACAATGCACAGGACAGCCCCTGCCAGTTATGCAAAGGTGAGAAAGTTCTAAAGATCTGTTGTACAACAATATGCATACAGTGAGCACTAATCTACTGTACACTTAAAGACGGTTCAGATGGCAAATTCTGTATGTGTTTTTACACATTTGTATTATTTATTTATTTATTTTGAGCCAGAGTTTTACTCTGTCACGCAGGCTGGAGTGCAGTGGCATGATCACAGTTCACTATAACCTCAATCTCCTGGGCTTGGGTGATCCTTCCACCTCAACCTACTGAATAGCTAGGACTACAGGCGTGGGCCGCCATGCCCAGCTATTTTTTTTTTTTTTGCAAAAATGAAGCCTCATTATGTTGCCCAGTCTGGTCTCAAACTCTTGGCTCAAGCGATCCTCCCACCTCAACCTCCCAAAATGTTGGGATTACAAGTGTGAGTCTCTGCACCCAGCCTTTTTAAAACACTTTTCAAGAATTCTTTAGCAAGACTTCAACATCAGTGATGAGGGGTAGAATGTGAAGTTTCCAGGTTCTAGACCGCAGTATTAGGGATTAGAAAAGGATTCCTTAGCCGGGCTCGGTGGCTTAGCCTGTAATCCCGCGCCTTTGGGAGGCTGAGGTGAGTGGATTGCCTGAGCCCGTGGGTTCAAGACCCGCCTGGGCAGCGAGACCTCATCTCTACAATAAATCAAAAAAAATCAACCGGGCGTGGTAGCACGCGCCTGTAATTCCGGCTACTGGGAAGTCTGAGGCGGCAGGATCGCCGGAGCCCAGCGGGTCAAGGCTGCGGTGGCCGGGAGTGGCCACTGCACTCCAGCCTGGGCGACAGAGTGAGACTCTGACTCAAAAAAAAAAAAAAAAAAAAGAAAAGGATTCCTTGTCAAATTTTCTGTGGCAGTGTGTGTTACTCTTTTATTCCATCTGATGTGACTGAAATGCAACAATGTGTTAAATACAGAAGGACAGCGATGGGCGAAGGGAGATGGAAGACCTGTGAAAAGATTCCCAATGCATCCTCCTGCTAGAGACAGAGCTTGGCATTAGGCTGAGATGTCGCACTAACCCTTATGTTTGCAAGAAATCATTTATTTACAGAAGATAACTAAGGATTTAGAGGACATTTATAAATACAAATGTAATTAAAATTAGGTGCCCTTCAAAGGAGTTTTGAAGGACAAAGCCACCTGTTGGCTTTGGTCACAATGTTTTCAAAATCATCTTTGTTTAGCTTTATATATTTACCTAAACCTGATAAGGTTAGCCCGAATTGTTATCACTTGTGCTTCAAAGTGCAAATATTTTATCAGTCTCATTAAATAGCACACACACAAAAAAATAGCACACATGGTACCGCGTGCCTGTAATTCCGGCTACTCGAAAGGCTGAGGTGGACGGATCACCGGAGCCCAGCAGGTCGAGGCTGTCATGGCCGGGAGCAGCCACTGCACTCCAGTCTGGGTGACAGAGTGAGACTTCAACTCAAAAAAAATAGCACAAATATTATCTATAGCTTAGGTGTTTCTAAGAGTGGCAACTGCATATAAGAACAAATCTCCACCAGATGTGGTGGCTCAAGTCTATAATCCCAGCACTTTGGGAGGCCGAGGTGAGAGGATTTCCTGAGCCCAGGGGTTCAAGACCAACCTGAGCAGGGGGGGGCGAGACCTCCTCTCTACATTAAATCAAAAAATTAGCCAGGCGTGGTGGTGCACATCTGTGGTTCCAGCTACTTGGAAGGTTGAGGCAGAAGGATCGCTGCAGCCCAGCAGGTCGAGGTTGTGGTGACCGAGAGTGTGCCACTGCACTCCAGCCTGGGTGACAGAGTGAGATTCCAACTTAGAAAAAAAAAAATGTCAGCCGTTTCTTTCGTCCAATATCAGCTCTGGCATGCACTCTTTCTTGTCTCCCTTCTTTCTCTAATAAACTTTGTTTGAAAACTTTAAAAAAGGCCAGGCTCGGTGGCTCAGCTGGTAATCCCAGCACTTTGAGAGGCCAAGGTGAGTGGATTCCCTGAGCCCGCAGGTTCGAGACCAGCCCGGGCAACTTGGCGAGACCTCGTCTCTACAATAAATACAAAATAGCCGGGCGTGGTAGCACGCAACTGTAGTTCCGGCTACTCGGAATGCTGAGGTAGAAGGATTGTTGGAGTCCAGCAGGTCGACAATGGGGTGACCGTGAGCGTGTATGTGCCGCTGTACCCCAGCCTGAGCGAAGGAGTGTGACTCCAACTCAAAAAAATAAAAAAAGAAAAAAAAAGAACTAAAAAAAAAAAAAAATGTTATGGAGTTGAACTAAGTTCATCCCCTATTTAATTTGTCCTTCACTTGAATAGTGAGTTAGACTTAGAGATGCACTTATAAAATTTTGTTTTCTGAATCTTTGCTGCAGGACAAGTAGAAGAAATTTTTTTTTTTTAGCAGACGCTAACTGCATTGGACCAGCAGAGGCCGGCACCACTCCCAGGTCTGAGGCTAGATGGCTTGACATCGGGGGAGTCATTTTCCTTCTCTGGGTGGCATTTTTTTTCCTCTGTAAAATAGTGTGGTGAATGAGATGGTCTCTTTCCATTTCTGTCACCTCTTATGTAGCCATTTAATTTTCCTGAATTAAAAAAATAGAAGGAACTTAAAATGTGATGCTTAGTCAACTTGCATGAAAATAATTAAAATGGGCTTGGGCACAGTAGCTCACGCCTGTAATCTCAACATTTTGGGAGGCTGAGGCAGAAGATTGCTTGAAGCCAGGAGTTTGAAACAAGCCTGGGCAACATAGCAAGACTTTGTCTGTTTTTTAAAAAATATTTTTTTTAAAGAAAATAATTTAAATGAAACTACAGATTGAGTACCCCTTATCTCATGCTTAGTACCAGAGAATTTCACATTTTTTCAGATTTTGAATATTTGCATATGCATAATTTTAAACATGAAATTCCTTTATGTTTCATATACACCTTATAATATAGCCTGAAGATAGTTTCATACAACTTTTCTTTTTTGAGTTGGAGTCTCACTCTGTCGCCCAGGCTGGAGTGCAGTGGGATGCTCATGGCCACCACAGCCTTGACCTGCTGGGCTCCACCGATCCTTCTGCCTCAGCCTTCTGAGTAGCCAGAACTACAGGCGCACACTACCATGCCTTGCTATTCTATTCTATTCTATTCTATTTATTTATTTATTGTAGAGACAAGGTCTCGCCAGGTTGCCCGGGCTAGTCTCAAACCCGCGGGCTCCCAAAGTGCTGGGATTGCAGGCTGAGCCACCAAGCCCGACTATACAATATTTTTAATAATTTTGTGCAAGTAAAGTTTTGACTGTGTTTCCACTGCTACCCATTACATGAGGTCAGGTGAAGAATTTTCCACTGTGGCATCATGTCAGTGCTCAGAAAGTTATGGATTTTAGAGCTTTTTCGGCTTTTTTCATTTTCAGATTAAGGATGCTCAACCTGTATTTAATTTTGTTTTGAGTATGCCTTTGAGGCTGGGGAACTTTTCATCTTTAAGACTCATTTCTAATTCTGAAGATAATCTAAGTGATGGCACGAAGCCCAGGTGCATCTTTTCACCTTCATATCCTCTCCTAGCTGCTTAGTCATCCCTGCCAGCACCTTCCAAAAATCCCCATCAGCCTCCCATACTCCAGACCTTGCTTGCTTTCCTTCCATCTAATCTAACCTGCTCTTTGTCCCATTTTTCAGAAACTCTATTAAGTGTCACTGATTGCTTGTAGCTTAATGAGCTATATAGAGGTTATCTATATATCTAGGTACATTCTTCTAAAACTAGGACATCCTTCTTAAAACATAAATCATTTAAACAATGTGCTTCCTTATGTAACTTCTTAAGTGTCATTTTGGGTACCTTGACTGACTGATGGGGTTGAGACCTTGAGACAGGCAGGTTTTTCAATGCCCCTCACATGCCCACTGGGCACTCCTCCTCCTCTGTTCAAAGACATGTTTGAACATGTTCAATCTGCTCACAGTAGGGTGAGGAATAAAATGCTGTGATGATGTGAAAAAACTCCCTCCCATCCACAGATTTTCAACCACCTGAAGAAAAGAAAGATTGTGCTAAGCTACTCCATCTAAGGCCACTATGTGGCAGCACTACCATCTTGCCAAAGCTTGGGCCACATTGTGTTGGGGAAGTGTAGTAGTGTGAATTTTCAGGTCACTTGCAGTACAGGTAGCCCCCAAAAGTGACCATGTACAGATAACAAGGATAGCTAACGTCTGAGAGTATTTACTACAGATCAGAGTCTGCTCAAAGTGCATTGCCCTTATTAACTCATTAATTCTCAAAACAGCCCTACTGATATTATCTTTATTTTACAAAGAAGCTAAAAATGACTCATCCAAGGTCACACAGCTAGGAACCAGCAAAACCAGGATCCTACACACACTTCTCTTTTGAATCCATGCTCTGCTACCAAATAAGATGTCATTCTAGCATTCACAAGGGAATCTTGAAAATAGCAAAAAGGTGTCAAATGGAATCAAGTCCACAGTAGCCACCTTGTTGTAGTGAATATAGAGGAAAGGGTCCGCAAACCTTTTCTGGTAAGGCACAGATGGGAGATATTTTAGGCTTTGGCGGCCGGATGATATCTATTACAAATCCACTCTGCCCCTGTAATGGGAAAGCAACCACAGGCAGTGTGTAAACAAGCACACTTGACCAGGTTCCAATAAAACTGTACTTATAGACACTAAAATTTGAATTTCACATAATTTTAACATGTCACAAAATATTTTCCTTCTTTGGATTTTTTTCCAACCACTGAAAATGTAAAACCATTCTTAGCTGACAGACTGAATAAAAACAGTGAGCCCCCCAGCTATAGTTCTGCTAACCCCTGGTATAGAGACTTAATTCAATGGTGAGTGCCTGCCATAAGCAAGGTGCTGAAAATAGAGTGACCAGGAAACAGAAATAGTCCTCTCTGGGACATTATGCTAAGTGAAATAAACCAGGCCCGGAAAGATAAATATCACGGGATCTCACTCATGTGGAGTCCAAAAAGTCATTCTCACAGAAGTAGAGGGTGGGACAGTGGTTACCAGAGGATGGGAAGGGGAGGGGGAAAGGGAGGGGGAAAGGAGAGAGTTTGACCAACAGGCACAAAGCTACTGCCAGAGAGAAGGAGTAAGTTCTGGTGTTCTATTGCACAGGAGAATAGCTACAGTTAACAATAATGTGTGGTATATTCCAAAATAGCTACAAGAGAGATTTTTGAAAGTTCTCATAAAAAAGAAATGATAAATATTTAAGGCGATATACTAATTACCCTGATTTGATCATCACACGATGTATATATGTATTGGAACATCATGTTGCATCCCATAAACATGCAAAGTTATTATGTATCAACCACGAATTTAAAAATGAAATATAATATAAAAATTTTGTTTTAGGAAAAGGAAAGAAATAGTCTTCCATGGATTAGTGGTAGAGTAAACCAACAAGCAATTGTAGGGAGTATAAAGTCTTATGAAGGCAGGTGGCAAGGCTCCTAGCACAGACATGGGAGGGCAGAAAAAGATCACCAGAGAAGCAGTGTCACACAGAGCCCTAAAAGATGAGTAGGAACTCATCAAGAAAAGATAAGGAGAGAGAATATTCCAGGTAGAAGGCCTGTGGAATTAGAATAGTTAGAGACCCCATGTTACTATTAACTCATTACTAAATTCAGGCAAGCATGTCACGTCAAGACATGTCAGCATACCTTTGGGCTTAATTTCTTCATGTGCAGAATGGATATAATGTCAACGCTTACTTAGCAGGCTGTCAGTGCGAAAATGAAGACGAAAATATAATAGAATATTAGTTATGATTCATTTTCAGTGTTCTCCATTGGTAAGTTGGATGACTTGGTGTGAGTAATCCTTCCAGTCCTGAAATTCTATGAATTCTTCATCTTTATTTTTAGGTAAAGAGACCCCACTATTGAGCAATTCTGGGTGCCGTCAATGTCAATGGCGACCTGCCTCAGGACAACTGTGACTGCTCGAACTTGAAGAAATATAGTGTCCCTTGTGTTCAAAGGTAACATCAGTGATGACGATAGTAGCCCTTTGTGGGGGGAAAGGGGTCTAGTACTGACATGCATTCTTATCCTTACCCCACGTGGGAAGACCACCCAGAGCTGGCAGCCACGGCTAATTTGGCAGGGCCTTAACTTGAAGTTGACCTAGACAGGGCCCAACTCTTGCTCGGTGGTCAGCTGGCCCCACTGGCTCATGTTTTCAGATTCACTCTATTTTTTCAGTGTAAGAGATGGAAGACTCGTGGTTGATTCCTCTTCCCTTAGGTAAATGGCAATAACATTTCTCTTCTTACTGAAAACCAGAAGCTAAAGCACATTTCTGGACAACCTCAGCAGGGACCTGCAGACTGACTTTAGCAGTGGTATAAGATCGGGTGAATGATGGACCAAGAAGAGGTCACAGGAAAAATGAAGCTAAAGTGTTTGGGTTTATCATAGGTCTTATGGCCATGTCTATAATTCATTTGTTCTATATCAACAATTTAGTCCCCCAAAATACCTGTGAGTGAGGAAAATCTTAAACTCTTCAGTCCTTGCAGAAGTTTGTGGTATGATTATGACAGGCAAGAAAATTTTCTTGGATGAAATATAACTTGCTAACAATATGTGATCCAAAATCACTACATAACGGAACCTCTATCCAAAGATGAAGCTGAGTTCCCTTTGGCCTATGTCTTGGTCATTGACAAAGACTTTGATATATTTGAAAGGCTCTTCAGAGCCATTTACACTCCTCAAAACATCTACTATGTTCACGTGAATGAGAAGGCCCCAACTGCTTTCAAAGGCGCAGCCAGAAACCTACTGAACTGCTTTGTAAATGCCTTTGTGACTTCTAGGAGGGAGTCTGTGGCTATGCAGAGATCTCCAGGCTCTAGGCTGACCTGAACGGCCTGGGAGACCCTGAGGCCTCTGAGGGTCCCTGGAAGTATGCCATTTCCCCCTAAAAACCAACTGGGAAATAGTTCAGTATCTGAAAAGATTTATAGGATTTACCCCAGCGTTGCTGCCTCCTCCTCATATTATCAGAAGAATCAAATAAGTGCACTTGGAGCAGAGATACTGCTTGTTTTCCTTTGTGCTGAGGACTTGGATGAGAAAAATGCCTCCTCCCATAATCTGACCATTTACCTTGGCTCTGCCTAAGTGGTTCTGACAAGGGAATTTGCTAATTTTGCTCTCCAAGAGTAGAGGGCCATTGATTTAGGGTCATTGATTTACTTGGGTAGTCAAAGGACACCTCCTCTCCTGATGAGCATTTCTGGCTAACACTCTAGGATTCCGGGTACGTGGAATTCGATTTCCATTACATAAAGTTTGTGTGTGTGTGTGTGTGTGTGTGTGTGTGTGTGTGTGTGTGTGTGTGTGTGTTACACACTGGGAATGTGCTTGACGGCATTACGTATATTCACCAGTTTCTAGGCTTTATGGCTATCTTGTAGACTGCTCTGCCTGTCTGGTTCAATGAATTAATACAAAATAAATTATACTTCTTGTGTATCACTAAATACACTCTTTGCTTAGAGCATGCTTATTAAGTTTCTGTTGGCATTCTATGTCACAAATCTTTGATAAGACACTCAAAATAATTTTTTTTTTTTTTTTGAATTGGAGTCTCACTCTGTCACCCAGACTGGAGTGCAGTGGCTGCTCCCAGCCACCGCAGCCTCGACCTACTGGGCTCCGGTGATCCTTCTGCCTCAGCCTTCCAAGTAGCTGGAACTACAGGTGCGTGCTACCACGCCCGGCTAATTTTTGATTTATTGTAGAGATGAGGGCTTGCCAAGTTGCCCAGGCAGGTCTCGAACCCGAGGGCCCAGGCAATCCACTCACCTCAGCCTCTCAAAGTGCTGGGATTACAGGCTGAGTTTTTAAACAATGATAACATGTTGCTTAGAAATTCATTATCTTCTATATGGGATATTCATTTTGATTTCATTTTCTGTAAATTATGTGCATTTGGAAAGCATGAGATCTGAGAAGGTCAATGAAATCTCTATAAGAACAATTTGAAGCCAGGCATGGTTGATCATGCCTGTAATCCTAGCACTTTGAGAGACTGAGGTGAGAGGAATTGTCTGATCCCAGAGGTTCGAGACCAGCCTGGGCAACTTGGTGAGACCTCATCTCTACAATAAATCAAGAAAAATTAGCCGGGCGTGGTACACACCTGTAGTTCGCACACTTGTAGTTCCAGCTACTTGGAAGGCTGAGGTAGAAGTATTGCTTGAGCCTAGTAGGTCAAGGCTGTAGTGGCCATGAGCATCCCACTGTACTCCAACCAGGGTGACAGAGTGAGCCTCTGACTCAAAAGGAAAAGAACAATTTGAAATAATGCAAAGCATTCCAAATAAAAACATTTTCAAAAAGCCATCAAGATTTTCAAGAATGGAGAACCCCTCAGGTGTGCACTGTCATCCGTGTTTGGGCCAGGGTCATATGGCGGCCTCACTTTGGTGACTGGAAACCCTCCACAAGCCAGGCTCACGGGAGTCTTCAGTAACTCATTCTTCATGTACAATTTGAAAACCCTGTACCAGTTATTGGTGGACAGGAAATTTTAAAACTTTTTTCCGTATGATAAAATTCAGCATCATTGCAGAAAATCTTGGAAATACAGACAAGCATAAACAAAAAGTAAAAAGTGTATATTATACAAATTGAGAAGGAGTTGCTGCTAGCAAATTAGCAATATATACTTCTTTCTTTATGTAGTTAGGTCGAACAGTTTATGTAATTTTGTGTCCTGCTACTTCCACTTAACGTTGTATCATACTAATTTCCCGATGTGATTGACAATATGAAATAATCATATTCTTTTCATAATACAAAAGTACCATAATTTGCTTACCAATTCCTCCATGGTGAGCATCTGTTCCAAGTTTTTTCACTCTGTAAAATGTTATTGCAATCAATGCTGAATAACATCAAAAGTTAGTTACATCTTTTTACCTAAAACTTTGCCACATTTTAGTGTTATTGCCTTTGGAATTAAAATGGACTGGATAGAAAGATAACCACATCTAAAATTCTTTCTTTTTTTTTTTTGAGTCGGAGTCTAACTGTTGCCCAGGCTGAAGTGCAGTGGCACGCTCATGGCCACCACAACCTTGACCTGCTGGACTCAGGCAATCCTTCCACCTCAACCTTCCAAGTAACTGGAACTACAGGTACTTGTCACCAGGTCTGGCTAATTTTTTGATTTATTGTAGAGACAAGGTCTCACCAAGTTGTCCAGGCTGGTCTCAAACCTCTGGACTCAGGCAAGCCTTGACCTCTCAAAGTGCTGGAATTACAGGTTTGAGCCACTGGGCCCAGCCTAATTTAAATTCTTGATACATATTTTGCAAATTTGCTTAAATTCTTGATACATATAGCAAAGGCATGTTCTACGTTTTCATCAGTCACCAGTGTAAGATCACATCACTGCTAACAGTGCATGTTCTGGTATATTTCTTTTTGGAAGCTACTTGAATTAAAGTGAAAAGAAGTTGCATTGCTGTTTTTATTTACAATTCATTGAGAATGAATATCTTTAAAATATATGTTAGTCATTTTTCTTGTTTTTTGTGGGTTTCCAGATTTCTGGAAGATGGGCATGGAATGTAAATGTTCTTTCTGTTGTTCGTGATAGAGAACACCCAAGAACAGGTTGGGTGGGGTTTTTAGGGAAAAGAATGGAGGTTGTAAGGAGCTGGGAAGGACTGAGATCATTAAAATGGGCAGAAGAAAATAGTGAAATAATTAGGTAATTGACAAGGAAAAATCAGGTCTTGCAGAGATTTGCCTTAACTGGCTCTTCCCTCATAAGCAGACCCAATCCTGAATCTCCAGGGCGGCTCTCCCTCCTTCCTTGCCACCATCTCCAAACTCTGGGTGTGTAAAACATTCATGTATATAAATATGAATATTGGATTATTTTAGTCCTTTGATAGTAAAAGGTCTAGAATCATATGGAACATTTTATTTACCTCTCCAGCAAAATTCCCATGAATTTTGAATAGGAAAAAAAAAAGGTTTTTTTTTTTTGCTTTTGCAAATGGTACAGAATGCTAGGCCATGAAGAAATTAGGAGTCACATGCTCATGAGGGAAGTTGAATTGCAGACCTAAGCCTACCACATGTAGCACAGTATAAGATAAAGAAGAAGATAAACAGTCAAGACCATCAAAATTGTTAGGAAAATAATTCATGACCATTTTAGAAAACATGGAAAATAGGAAAAGTATATAGAAGAATCTAATTTCTCATAATTTCAAAACTTCCAGTTAGGAAAATAATTCATGACCATTTTAGAAAACATGGAAAATAGGAAAAGTATATAGAAGAAACTAATTTCTCATAATCTCAAAACTCAAAAGAAAACTCTGTTAAAACAGTTGGGTTTCTGTTAGTCTTTTCAGAAGTGGGTCATTTTAAGAATTGATTCGCTCTTCCTTCAGCTTCTCTTGGCTCTATGCCTGCCATTTAAAAAAAAAACCAATAGATTTATGATGATGATGATGATGATGATGATGATGATGAGGAGGAGGAGGAGGAGATTGGGTTTCCTGTGTTGCCCTTACTAGCTTTGAACTTCTGAGCTCAAGGGGCCCTCTCACTTCAGCCTCCCAAGTTGCTGGAACTATAGGCATCTGCCACCATGCCCTACTCTAACTCCACTGAATTTTGTGACTGCTTCAAACGTCAGACTGTTTGGGGGAAGAGAGAGACTTGGATAAATGCAGTTGGCTTGATCCCTGAGACAGGAATCATTTCATTCCTGCAAGGGTATGTAAAAATCCTGTTTGACTTGCCTAGGAAGTTTCAGAGAGAGGAAGTAACTTGATCACGGCATACATTAAGCTTGCATTGATCAAGCTTGCATTATAGAGGAGAGAACCTGCCTTCTGATTCTCAGCCCAGGACACTTCCAACTACATCCTGTTGCCACCTTAAGAAGTTTCCTTCTTCAGTGGGGAGGTAGTAGGACAGAACACAGATCTAAGTCTATAGGGTCACCCTGGGATTCAGGCTGTAGAATTTCCTACCAGGAACTAAACGGAAGGGTGAAAACTTAAACATGAGGGGTCTGTGAAGGGAATCCAAAATTTTATTCTTTCTGGGAAAATATCCAAGAATAATTACCGAGCCCTCTACTGCAATGTCCTAGTAGAAATCCAGCCACATCAAGGAGCAATTATCTTATCTCCCCGGCAGCTTCTTCTTAGAACATTCCTGGAGTTGGAAGCATTCAACTCAAAGCCCTCCAGGGAAGGCATGAGCTGGTAGCAGGCAGCACCTAGACACCAGTAGATTGAGAAATCCTAACACTGTGGCAGGCTCCTTGTACACCTGCATTCTCCTCTCCAAAGGGCAGTCCTTTGGGGGTGGGACTGAAGGCAAACTGACCTTCCTCTTCCACATTCCAGCCTTTGTTATTCTCCTTAAAGCACTACAGTTAAACTGCTTTTACCTTGGCTTAAAGTGTAGGACGCCTCTGGGCAATTTCATCCTCCTGGGAACCGAGAAAGAAGTAAGTAGAGATCAATTTGCTGGAAAACTATGGAGGGAGGAAATTAGAGGGAGCTGGTCTACCCATGTAACCTCTATTTAATCCCTGATAGCAGTTTCAGTAGGTTTGTACAAATTTGGACTACATTTATGTTTTATATTTCCCAAACCTAGCACTGTGCCTGGCTTACAAAGTAAGTACGCAAAAAATGTCGAATGAGTGAATGAATCATTTGGTTGTGACACATGATTTCCAAAGGATTTTTATTTTTTTATTTTTAAGTCTCCAAATAATAACACGACTGTATGCTGTTTCACTATGTGATATATATACTGGGCACTATAATGTTTCTTTTGTCTTATTAAATCACTAGTATTCATATATGTCTTAGTTATAACTTTTAACTTTTTGTGAATGGACAAGCCGAGCGCAGTGGCTCACTCCTGAAATCCTAGCACTTTGGGAGGCCAATGTGAGAGGATTGCTTGAGCCCAGGAGTTTGAGAACGGCCTAGGCAATACAGTGAGAACTTGCCTCTACAAAAAAAAAAAAAAAAAAAAAAAAAAGCCAGGCATGGTGATACACGCCTGTAATTCCAGCTAAGGTGGAAGGATCGCTTGAGTCCAGGAGGTTGAGGCTGTGGTGAGCTGTGAGCATGCAGCTGTCCCATTCGGCCTAGGCAACAGAGTGAGAAAGAAAGAAAGAAAGAAAGGGAGGGCAACGTTTATTTTTAACTTAATAGTTTACACTGTGTTTCTCAGTTTGCTTCAGGCAAGGGGAAATGTTTTCAGAATTTGGTAAGGTACTTGGTACTGTCTGCATTTAAAATGCCTTTTATTTCATTAAACATTTTTTTTTTTTTTTGAGTTGGAGTCTCACTCTATTGCCCAGACTGGACACTGCAGCCTCAACCTGCTGGGCTCCGGCGATCCTTCCGCCTCAGCCTTCCGAGTAGCCGGAATTACAGGCATGTGCTACCATGCCCGGCTGATTTTTTGATTTATTGTAGAGATGAGGTCTCACTGCCCAGGCGGGTGTCGAACCTGCAGGCTCAGGCATTCCACTCACCTCAGCCTCCCAAAGGCGCGGGATTGCAGGCTGAGCCACCGAGCCCGGCTTCATTAAACATTCTTAACCATTCCTGTGAAGTATGAACTTTATTTGATAATAGGTAAAACTAAAAATGAAGCCCTGGACCCTGTAGAAAAGTAGTAGAGTGGTATTGCAATTTTATGAAAATCCATCTTTTGATATTAAATACAGAGCCAAGTAAATTCAGGTTTTGCCTAACTCAAAGCTACTCTTCTGTTTTTCTTATTATTAACTTTGGGATTTCTTATTTTTTAAAAATTAGGGCCAGTTGCTTGTAAAGAGGATCTTTCCCCACCTAGTGGCAGATTGGCCAAGTAGAAAGTAGTTCCTTGTAGACAGTGGTCTTCCAGAAGAAATGAGACTGCAATTCTAGGGGATCCGTTTCTTTGCTCTCTTCTCTGATTGAGCAGCATATTGCAATTGGAGGAAGGGAAGCTACATTCTTCCAAAATGTTATTCTTAGTGATCAGAAGCTCAAGCTCTCCCCTGTAGAAGAACTTACCTACAGTAGTGATTTTTAGCTCCTACAACTTCAAAATCCTTTCCAGGACTTGCTGAGAAATAAAGGAGAAAAAGGAAAGAGCAGAAATCCAGGTATTGACAAACAAGGGCCCTGTGATTGGGCCCCTGTTCTAGCTTCTCCCCATAACATCCAACCTATAAAACAACCAAAACTCAAACTGCAGGATAACTTTTTGCAGCATAGAGAAGGTGGACTGCTCAGTGAGGTCCCCAGGCTCAGACTCCTGTCCTAGTCCTTGGCATGTAAAGCCTGGGGTACAGGTATCTTTCCCTGTACAACTGCAGCTGGAAAGTGCCTTTGAAGCATGACTGACTAGTACTGAGCTTGCCTCAGCTTTGCTTTGCCTCAACAATACTTCATTGACTGAGCTTGAAGAGACCAGCTTTCTTCTCTCGCTTCCCATCTCATTTTCTTCCACACCCTCTTCTTCTCCTTGGCTTTACCTGAAGCTCTGAAATTAGCTCTGACGATGTTGGCCAGCCTTGAGCTGGCTGCCTTATGTAGTTACCTCCAGAATCTTCCCAGCACGGTCCTGAGATTCATGCTGTCTTGACTTTGGAGTTGAAAAACCGGAACTCAGAGGTGTGGTGACCTGGCTGGCAAGGAAGCCCAAGTTGGGAGCTGGAGCCCTGAGTAACTGGAGAGCCTCCCAAAATCCATGGGGGTTGTTTTCTCAAATTCACCTGGGAGGAAGCTGTGCCCAAGAACTCTAAACCTGTCAAGAGTAGCCTTTCTTTGTTAGTTTTGTAATGTTATTTTAGAGATAGAACCTCACTTTGTTGCCCTGACTGGATGGAGTACAGTAGCGCGACCATAGTTAACTGTAGCCTCAAACTCCTGGGTTCAAGGAATCCTCCTGCCTTAGTCTCCCAAGTAGCTGACACTACAGACACATACCACCACACTGGGCTTTTTTTTTTTGTAGAGACAAGCGGGAGGCTAGGGAGGAGGAGGCTGGGGGCAGGTCTCACTGTGTTGCCCAGGCTGGTCTCAAACTCCTGGCCTTAAAAAATCCTCCTGCCAGCCGGGCTCGGTGGCTCAGCCTGTAATCCCGCGCCTTTGGGAGGCTGAGGTGAGTGGATTGCCTGAGCCCGCGGGTTCGAGACCCGCCTGGGCAGCAAGACCTCATCTCTACAATAAATCAAAAAAATCAGCCAGGCGTGGTAGCACATGCCTGTAGTTCCAGCTACTCGGAAGGCTGAGGCGGAAGGATCGCCGGAGCCCAGCAGGTCGAGGCTGCGGTGGCCAGGAGCGGCCACTGCACTCCAGTCTGGGCAACAGAGTGAGACTCCAACTCAAAAAAAAAAAATAATCCTCCCGCCTCGGCCTTCCAAACTGCTGAGATTACAGGTATGGAGCTACCATGCCTGGCCAAAAGCTTTCTGATACATAATCCAGGGCTCTTTTAAACCATACTATTTAAATTCTGCTGCTTCTAGCCATTATCTGTGGTTATAATGAAATATCAATAGGATAAAATAGGTTGCTGAATTTAATAGTAGACAATATGTAAATAAGAGGAGGGAGAGATAGGAGAACAGGAAAATATCTGGAATGGTGAAAAAGGACAAAATATCAATGCACTTCAGATTTATTTTATTTTATTTTTGAGACAGGCTCGTACTCTGTCACTCAGGCTTGACATCATAGCTCACTGCAGCCTTGAACCCCTAGGCTCAGGCAATCCTCCTATCTGAGTCTCCTGAGTAGCTGGGACTAAACATGCACACCACCACACCTGGCTAATATTTTGTTTTATTTTTATTTTTTGTTGAGATGGGGTCTTGCTATGTCGTCCAGGCTGGGCACTTCAGACTTAAAAATCAATTTAATCTGAGCTGTTCTTTCTCTGAAACCTCACCGGGCTTTCGTGTACACTGAGAAAGTTTCCATCAGTCTCTCTGTTTTCTAACTTGGGCACAGAGGTGATAGCACGAAAAAATGAATATGTGAAAAGCTCTCTGGGCGTCATGTAGTCTGTGAACAATTAAGTTGAAGATAATGAGCTTCACATCCATAGAAAGGAAGACCTTCTGCTTCCCTTTTTTTTTTTTTTTTTAGTTGGAGTCTCACTCTGTCGCCCAGACTGGAGTGCAGTGGCCGCTCCCGGCCACCGCAGCCTCGACCTGCTGGGCTCCAGCGATCCTTCCGCCTCAGCCTTCCAAGTAGCCGGAATTACAGGTATGCGCTACCATGCCCAACTGATAATTTGATTTATTGTAGCAATGAGGTCTCGCTGCCCAGGCGAGTCTCGAACCCGCGGACTCAGGCGATCCACTCACCTCAGCCTTCCAAAGGCGCAGGATTACAGGCTGAGCCACCGAGCCCGGCTTCTGCTTCCCTTTCTACAGCCAGTTTTTGAGATTAAACTCTAAGTGCAGTTATCTTAGTGCCATAAAAATTAGTTTATGTCCCAGAATAAGAATTTATGAGTATGTGTTATGGAGAAATAACCCATTAGAGGTTGCACATAATATATACCCAACCATTTACTGAGTGACCAAACTGCAAGTCTATACTGGTTCCCAATTGGTCAGAACTCTTTTTCCTACTTGATCACTACCTCCAACTCAGAATTGGGGTATTAATTTTGATCTAATGCTAAAGCTGGGATGAACAATCTCTGTTCTCTTTGGTCACTCACTACCATCCCCTCCCATTATTTTGCACAAATGCAAGAACATAGAGCCCAGAATTTAGGAAAATAATGAGTGGTAGATTGCAAAAGGGCATCAGGAAAGTCAGAGGGTCATGTTTTCCACGTGTCTACCAAAAGACAAAGCATCAGATAGCACTAGGTTGATGAAAAAGAAAATAAGATACTATTAACTCTTTTTGAAATGCCTAGCATTGTCAAAGATACTATTTTATGGGTTTCTTTTAGTTGGAGTCTCATTCTGTCGCCCAGGCTTAAGTGCAGGGGCATGCTCACAGCCACCGAAGCCTTGACCTGCCTCATCCTTCCAAGTAACTGGAACTACAGGCATGCGCCACCATGCCCAGCTAATTTTTTGACTTATTGTAGAGATGAGGTCTTGCCAAGTTGCCTAAGCTGATCTCAAACCCCTGGTCTCAGGCAGTCCTCTCGACTTGGTCTCCCAAAGTGCTGGAATTACAGGCTTGAGCCACTGTGCCCAACCAAAGATACTATTTTTAAATAGTATCTTTATGATACTCGTGAAATGTTTCTCGTGAATGTTTCCAGAGTTCAAAGTCAAAAGATCCTTGTAGCATCTTAGGTGAGGTACAAGTAAAGAGGTGCGAACGTTACTAATACCTGCAGCACAAAATGCAGGTGTTCATCAGGCTGGCACAATGGCTCATGCCTGTAATCCCAACACTTTAGGAGGCCAAGGTGGAAGTCTTGCTTGAGCTCAAAAGTTCGAGACCAACCTAGGCAACACATGGAGACCTGATTTCTACAAAAAAATCATAAAATTAGCCAAGGGTAGTGGCATGCACCTGTAGTCCCATCACTTGGGAGACTGAGGCAGGTGGCTCACCTGAACCCAGGAGGTTGAGGCTGTGGTGAGCTGTGATCCTGCTACCTGCACTCCAGCTGGGGTGACAGAGTAAGGCCCTGATTCAAAAAAAAAAAAAAAAATGTTCATCACTTTGTAACTAAATCCAATGAGCTGTAAATTCAAAGGGCGGTCGAATAATTCAAGATACTTTTATGCCTGTGATATTTGGCAAGATAGAACTGGGCCAAGAATAAGGTGACAGCCAAAATAAACAAATAAAGAGCTGGTGTAATTAACCAGATCAATTAGGAGAAAAGACTGTAAAAATTACTCGACTAGTTTAAATAAGCAAATTCAGCACTGACAACTTCTTTTAATCATCCCTGTAGTCAATTTTATTTGATGTGGACAATGCCTACCTAAATGGACATTAAAAGTAAAACAAAAATTGAAGAAATTGTAGTTATTCTAGAATAGATTGCTTTTGTATGACTACTGTACTGAAGAAGTGACTTGTTCGAAATAATTATAGATAGGCATGAAATCTAGGTAAGAAAATAGATTAATTGGGTAGGTAAAATTCTACTGTTTGGGTCCTGTGGACAAGACTGGGTGTGTCTGAATCAAGCTATGTATCTGATTCTTAAAACACTGAAGACTGACTCACTGAGTTCTAGAGAATTTTCCCTGGTTCCTTTCTTGTCACCATTTCCTGTGCTGCTGATATGTGAAACAGAACTAGCAACCATTTCATTCAGGCATTAGCTTTCAGCCAGACTGGGGGGAAAGCAACAGCAACAACTCCAGTCTGATGCTATGAAGTAATGATTACGAAGGAATGCCAATGAAGACCAAGAAGCACATGGAAAATGCTATGCTATAATATCGCAAAAGGCAGCAGGATGTAAACCCGCATCTCCTCATGTTCTTGGTAAAATAAAAATGTGTATGTCGATGAGCAAGAGGCAAATGAAAGGACAGGATGTGAAGACACTGTGTTTACAAACTACCCGTAACGTAACATTACATCATCTTTATAATTAAGGAGACATTTTGGGACTAATAGGTTTGTTGAGTGTACCATAAATCTACAACTATACATCTCTTACAAATCAGTATTACCTGCAGTCTCTCACTAATGTAATCAGAAAAATGAAAACTTGAGCATTCACTCAATAAGAATTTGATTATCTACAGATAATGCTAGGAGTTAGAAAAGATGAGGAATATGTGAGCTTGGGGCCAAAGGGGAAATGCTTTCACAGCATGTGCAGTTAACTGTCAAATGATACAAAACTCATTTGTGCTGTTCTAGACATATAATCTAAGTGGTACAGGCTCACCAAGGAGGGAGGGAGGGAGGGAGGAATGAGAAGATTTCAAAGGAGAGGTGGCAATTGTGTCATTTACTTGAAGTATGAGTATGGGGAGAAGGGTACATGTGTGTACGTGTGTGTATGTGTGTGTGTAAATGGGCTTCTTGTTTACTCTCACACAATGATGCCTCTTCTCTCCCAGCCCGATCTGTTACTGGACATAGTGATGAACTCTTTATATATGCTACTCATTTTAGTTTTATGATTGACTTAGGATGGTAAAATTATTCTTGTTTTTTATAGATACAAAAACTCCCTTCAAAGCATGTCTAAATCTGAACCTAAGAGCCTCTCTCCTTAAGTTTGGGAATATCCCAAATGGAGATGGCTACTCTCTCCCAACTCTCCAGGCATCAGGGCACTCTGCCTGTATCCTCCAAGGGTCAGGGCAACATCAATTTGACATTCACTAACTGTAGCCTCTATGCAATTTTGGGGTGATGATGGATCGATTGGTTCTTTTGGGGTTTGGGGGTTTTTTATTGGTTTTTTTTTTTAGTTGGAGTCTCACTCCTTCACCCAGGTTGGAGTGCAGCAGCACACTCACAGCCACCCCAGTGTTGACCAGCTGGCCTCCAGCTATCCTTCCACCTCAGCCTTCCAAGTAGCCGGAACTACGGGCGCACGCTACCACGCCCGGCTAATTTTTTATTTATTGTAGAGACGAAGTCTCGCCAAGTTGCCCGGGCTGGTCTCGAACCCGCGGGCTCAGGCTATCCACTTGCCTTGGCCTCCCAAAGTGCTGGGATTACAGGCTGAGTCATTGAACCCAGCCTTCTTTTGGTGTTTTGTTTTTTTTTTTGAGTTGGAGTCTCACTCTGTCACCCAGACTGGAGTGCAGTGGCCGCTCCCGGCCACCGCAGCCTCGACCCGCTGGGCTCCGGCGATCCTTCCGCCTCAGCCTTCCAAGTAGCTGGAACTACAGGCATGTGCTACCACACCCGGCTAATTTTTTTGATTTTATTGTAGAGAGGAGGTCTCGCCAGGTTGCCCAGGCGGGTCTCGTACCCGCGGGCTCAAGTAATCCACTCACCTCAGCCTCCCAAGGCGCGGAATTACAGGCTGAGCCACCGAACCCGACTCTTGGTGTTTTTAAAAAAGAAGTTAGCCCTTATTCATCAGAAAGTCCTGGTCACTTTGTGCAGTAAGTTGAGTGGTGAGGTAAGCTCGCTAATTAATGTGACTTTGAAAGGACCTTACCAAGCAGCCCAGAAAATTAAGCCCTGGGAAGAATTTGGCCCAATAGCCAGTCATATGCCATGCTTTATAGCATACACAGCCAGTGTGAAGAGAAGGGTGTGGGTGTGGAAAAAGACAGGGTTAGGTGATTTCTTTTTAAGCACTACATATTTATTGACAGAACTTTTCTCCAGGCGGTGTTCACATGCTTCGAACTGAAGCTTTTAGCTTAGTAGAGCTGTTTAAGCAAACAAACACTGCCAGTTGAACACAATGATTAACAGGAAGCTGGGGAGCTGACACAGTTTCCAGTGTGTGGCAGGGAGAAGGCGCTGGGGTTGAAGTTGCAAAGCAATGACTTGCAGAATGGTCACTTCACCCACCAGCAATTTCACTGTGGGGACAGGTAGACGGGTTGGAATCAGAACCTCTCTGAGGTCATTTGCTTTTGTGTAGAAACAGGTTGCAGGGTAGCAGAAGACCGTGTGAAGCAAATGCAGAGGAACGACTTCAGCAATGTGTTCAAGGAAAGCGAAAATGCAACCTAACGGTAAATGAAGAGGGCAGGAAAGGAACAAAAAGGACAAGAACCAGCAGCTTGAAGGACACAGAACAGCCGACCAGAGCTGCAGCTATCAAGAGGATAGTTTTGGATCCTGGAGAAAATGTAAGTTAAATATATCTACACTCTGATCCTGTCTCAAGAGACATTTCACTCATTTCCCGGTTCTGAATTATGGGTTCTTGGAAGCACGGTCTTTTTAGTGTGTCTCTTCTTACGGCCCTCATTTTTGTATTTGTTTGTAACAATGAGCTGTGGGAGAAGAAGCGTCTTCTGAGAGCAGCTCTGTCCAATGCTTCAATATTAGCAGAAACCTGTCACCAGATTGTTCAGGGGAAGGTTTTCTACCCAACAGAAAATGCGTTGAAAACTGCCCTTGGTGAATCTACCTGTTATGAGTACGTGGTTCAAAGTCACTATGTGACGGAAACACTCTCTGAAGAAGAGGCTGGGTTCCCCTTGGCTTACATAGTGACCATCCACAAAGACTTTGTCACTTTTGAGAGACTCTTCAGGGCGATTTATATGCCCCAAAATGTGTACTGTGTGCATCTGGATCAGAAGGCAACAGATGCATTTAAAGATGCAGTGAAACAATTGCTGAGCTGCTTCCCAAATGCTTTTCTGGCTTCCAATATGGAGCCAGTTGTCTATGGTGGGATTTCCAGGCTCCAGGCTGACCTAAACTGCCTGGAAGACCTTGTGGCCTCCGAGGTTCCCTGGAAGTACGCCATCAACACCTGTGGACAAGACTTCCCCCTGAAAACCAACAAGGAAATAGTTCAGTATCTGAAAGGATTTAAAGGGAAAAATATTACCCCAGGGGTGCTGCCTCCTGATCATGCTATTGGACGGACTAAATATGTCCACCGAGAATTATTAGACAACCAAAATTCCTATGTGCTTAAAACAACAAAATTAAAAACGCGTCCTCCTCACAACATGACCATTTACTTTGGCACGGCCTATGTGGCTCTCACAAGGGAATTTGCTAACTTTGTCCTCCAAGACCAGCTTGCACTTGACTTACTCTCCTGGTCCAAGGACACCTATAGCCCTGATGAACATTTCTGGGTGACACTCAACAGAATTCCTGGTATGTATGTCTCTAAACTCTTGACTACGAATACACATTGCATGGTCAATGCTGAATAAATGTTTTGAAATAGTAAAGCAAAGTTAAACAATTAAACTTCTGTATAGTTTTAAATGTTGTTTTTAAAAATTTTACTTCAACCCTCTTCAGAAATTGAAGTTCTGAAATGGGGTTCTCATCTGCATTTCACAGATAAGAAAACTGAGGCATAGTGATTAGCAGGGTAGAGGTAGAAACTCGACTCTCAGACTCGATTTTGCTGACTTACCAAGCTGCTTTTTTGTGCCTGTAGATCCACCCCAAATGGGTACTGTGGCCTTGACACAGGACAAAAGATTGAGGGATCACTAGCCATTCAAGTAAAAAATTAACCTCTTTCTCCTTTAAGTGTAAGGGCAGTTAAAATCAGGAATAAAAATTATAAGTAACATTTGAATGGCAATTTGGACATTCTAATAATATTTTTGTCCCTATTGAAGCTCCCATCCTTTCAAAATGGGAGCAGAATGCAACTTTAAAAGTTTTCATTTGTAACTTCTTTTCTGGAATTGAATCAGAAACTTAGAGCATCTTAAAGACTTCTAGACCAGTGCCTTCATTTTATAAATGAAGAAGCTTCAATGTGGTTGGTTTCACAATGTGCTCAGATCACACAGCTAATTAGCATATGCACCAAGTATAAACCAGGTCTCCTAAGCCTTTTTTTTTTTTTTTAATTGATTTTCAGTTAGGTCTCAATTGTTACTAAATGAACTTCACCTCTCTTTGGGTCCAATTTCCAAATGATTTGAATAACCTCAAGTTGTGTCCAGTGACACAAGTCAGCTTTACTAGTTCAATTCAAAATAAAAAATTCAGATTCACAGTTTGAGGGGGAAAGTAACTGGAATCCATATGAGGATCAGATTTATGATTTCTTTATATGGGAGTTCAGGCCTGGATGTGTATTATGATCACCTGGAGGTTCTAAAAAATGCCTAAGCCCAGGCCCTTTTCCCAGAGGGTCTCCCTCCTTGGACTGGACCTAGCCAATGGTATTTATTTGTACAACCAGGGATGTGAATCACTACAGATCTTGTTTTCGATATCAATATACAAAAGTTTCACAGACTTATATGTCTGTTATTTTCTGAGTCAGAAGGGGTAATGTAGCGATAGCAAGAAATTAGGGTTCAAGAAAGCCAGGTGGGAAGACACAGAGTGATTTAAATAGATGATAGTGTCTAGAGCACGGGAAGTGAAAGCTTAGCTTTAGAACCTGCCGTAAACTCCTGAAGTCTGGCTACCCTACTATAAGGGCAGACATCAGCATAACAGCTTCCAAAGAGAGCAGCCAAGAAGGTTAAGAAGCCAAACACCATTTTTTGCTTTTAGAAAGGACCAAGACAAAATAATATTTGATCTGAAAAAGACTTGAAGAGGGATGACAGTCTTCACCTAATTAAAAGATTTGCTCATAAAAGAGAAATTAGACCAACTCTGACACTTTAGAGGAATCTAGGGCCAGCAGGTGGGAGATCAGAACCCCTAGAGATAGAAATAGAATAGTAGCTTCCTCAGTGGTGAGCAAACCTATGGGAAACAGCGCCTGCGGAGATGCTGTAGCGGAAACCTCAAGGGTTGGGCAGGATGGCCTCTGAGTCTCTTCCTACTCTGAGAGACCACACGTCTAATCCATTTATTGAACAGAAACTGAAGGGTTACGCCCTGACTTCTCAACCTGATTTGTCTATTGGAATTAAGATTTTTATACCCTTCATTAGCAGTAGCAGATCAGCAAAGCAACAGAAAACAAACACACCAATTCATGCCTTTCAAAAACTTACAAGCATTAGCTCCTGAAATAGTTGCTGTGTTATGTGAGTAGAGGATTCTTGCCAGAGGACCCTGACTGGTCTTGCCAACTCTTGGGGCATGGCTGAGTGCAGGAGGTAAGGGAACTAAATACTTAGAGGCTGTTTTGTTTAATGGTTACTCCTGCTGTGAGGAAATCTGTTTAACTGTTACTCCTACTATGTGCAGGTCCTTCTAGTTGGTGGATGGTTGCATTTTAAGATTGTTCCAGTTGATTGCAATTATGAGGGCTTGTCATTAGGATTCTCAAAGTAGTAATTGGCCAGAAAATGTCTCACCACTGAAATGGTCTCATGGGAAGCTGGAACACTGCTCAATAGAAATACTATTTGTAATGTGAGCCACACGTGTCATGTTATATGTTCTAGGAGCCACATTAAAAGAAATTGAGGCCGAATTTGGTAGCTCATTCCTGTAATCTCAGCACTTTGGGCGGCTGAGGATTGCTGGAGCCCAGGAGTTCAAGACCAGCCTAGGCAACATAGCAAGACCTAATCTGTACAACAAATTAAAAAATTAGCCAGCCGTGGTGGCATACGCCTTCAGTCTTGGCTACTCAGGAAGCTGAGCTTGAAGGATTGCCTGTACCCAGGAGGTTGAGGCTGCAGTGAGCCATGATCCTACCTCTACACTCCAGCCTAGGCAACAGAGTGAGACCTCAACTCAAAAAAAAAAAGAAAAAGAAAGAAAGAAAAAGAAATTGAAAAGCAGGTGAAATGAATTTAAATAATGTATTTTCTATCACTCAATAGATCCAAACTGTCACTCTGTGTGTGGCTGGTGGCTCCAGGGCATGGTGGACAGGGCAAGCAGGACATGTGTCCTCACTGCTCTGGATACATAGTCACACAATAGCTCTATGGCTCTACCAGCATCTAGAAGTTGGCTGGACTCATGTCTCAGAGTCTCCAGCTCTGTTTGTTTTGCTTTGCTTGCTTCTCTGACTTTATTTGAAATCCATGCCTCTGCTTGAGGGCTTCCTCTTGCTTATGGGGCCCTCTACCCTGTGGCTTCTACTTTCTACAGTTTCCCCTATGTCTATCAGATTCCATGATGCTCTATTGATCAACAGCAATTCCCCTCTGTGTCTCATTCAGGTATTCCCAGAAAGCCTTACTCTGGATCCTATAGCCACTATGAAATGAGTATCCCTGGTCCTATTCCATACCACCCTGTAGGCTGCTGCTAACCTCTTTGCAGACAGCTGCCCTTCATTCAGGCCCCAACTGGCAATCAGCTGTGGCCAGGGTGGCAGGCTCATGTGGTTTACAAAAGCAAAACAAGCCAGGCATGGTGGCTCATGCCTGTAGTCCCAGCACTTTGGGAGACGGAGGTGAGAGAATTGCCTGAGTCCAGGGGTTCGAGATCAGCCTGGGCAACTTGACGAGCCCTTGTCTCTACAATAAATCAAGAAAAATTAGCCGGGTATGGTGGCGCATGCCTGTAGTTTTGGCTACTTGGAAGACTGAGGTGGAAGAATCACCAGAGCCCAGCAGGTCGAGGCTGCGGTGGCCATGAGCGTGCCATAGCCCTTCAGCCTGGACAACAGGGTGGGACTCCTACTCACCAAAAAAAAAAAAAAATTAGCTGGGTATGGTGGCATGTGCCTGTAGTTCCAGCTACTTGGAAGGCTGAGACGGAAGGATCACCTGAGCCCAGCAGGTCGAGGCTGAGGTAGCATGAGCATGCCACTGCACAAAACATGGTCTGTCTCCTGTACATAATAAGTCCCATAAGAAGCAGTGGGTCCTCTAAAGGACACTCAGAGGATAAGACTCTGCATGTCCTCCTCAGATTCAGGTGCCCCTGAGGAGAAAAAAAAGTGTTATAGAAGGAGAGTTCACATATGACTTTAAAGATGCTGTCTAATAAGTGTCACTAACTGTTGTGAAGTTAGGGCTTCTGCGCCCATCCCTTTTCTGACTCCTTCCATCTCCCCTTGTCCTTCCTCATCTAGTCTGCAATAAGATGGCGTACCTCTCTTGGTTTACTGTCTGACTCAGCAGTGGACAATTTCCAATTAGGAGAAAGAACCATTTATAGGCCAAATTCTTCCACCTCCTGCATTCCTTCTGAGTTACTGATCATGCGGGTTGCATGATTTTGCCTGTGATATGGACATTCTGTGAGTTTGTTGGTCATGTGTTCCTTAGATTTAAAAATTTCAAAACTAACCAATGATCTCTGCTTTACTTGCTAGAAAGGAGTATTTGTTTTTTTTTGTTTTTGTTTTTTTTTTTTAGTTGGAGTCTCACTCTGTCACCCAGGCTGGAGTGTAGTGGCACATTCAGGGCCACCCCAGCGTCGACCTGCTGGGCTCTGTCGATTCTTCCGCCTCAGCCTTCCAAGTAGCTGGAACTAACCTGGCTAATTCTATTTTTTTTTTTTTTTTTTTTAATTGTAGAGACAAGGTCTCACCAAGTTGCCCTGGCTGGTCTCGAACCCGTGGGCTCAGGCAATCCACTCTCCTCGGCCTCCTAAAGTGCTGGGATTACAGGCTGAGCCACCAAGTCCAGCTAAAAGGAGTATTTCTAATATGACTCCATGGGAGTTTATTTCAAACTCACATTAACATTAGAATGAATGAGGGAAAAAAGCCTTTCCTGAGAGCAGGCTTCTGGAAGAAGGAATGTCACAATGCCCAAAGGGGAAGGAATAGAGAATGGAAGATGGCTGGAGATCATCAGCCTAGAAGACAGCCTCTTCCTGCTCCCCATCTGTTTTCTCCCCCAGCCAGCCTGAGGACCAGCCCCGTTGATATCTATGGCATGCGTTTCCCCTGAGCCTAACAAGAGAGGCTTCTTGCATCTCATTTGCTGTGGGATCCATGCTCACCTGACTGTGTGTCACTGTTTGAGACTGGTATATCCCTTTTGTCCCCAGATAAGTCAAAATACAGTGCTCAGGTGCCAGGTGCTGAGATCTTGTGAGAAGCGAGTGCGGCAGGGAAGAGCAGCTTGAAATCAAGGTGGTCTTGGCCACTCAGATCCACAGCCTGCCCGCAGACAGTTTATGTGCCCCAAGCCAGGCTTGCAGCCTACAGCACTTCTGAGACACAATGTGTACAGACTCAGTTTCCAGGGAGGAAAATTGGGGTGGGGCAAATTTTTCTATTAGTTTGGCTTGAACAATCTCCATTCTCTCTTTTTTTTTTTTGAGTTGGAGTCTCACTCTGTCACCCAGGCTGGAGTGCAGTGGCATGCTCATGGCCACTGCCACCTCGACCTGCTGAGCTCAGGTGATCCTTCTGCCTCAGCCTTCTAAGTAGCTGGAACTACAGGCACACACCACCATGCCCAGCTACTTATTTTGATTTACTGTAGAGATGAGGTCTCACCAAGTTGACCAGACTGGTCTCGAATCCGAATCCATGGGCTCAGGTAATCCTCTCACCTCGGCCTCCCGAAGTGCTGGGATTATAGGTGTGAAGTCACCATGCCTGGCTGTACAATCTCCATTTTCATATCTGCTAGACATGCTGATTTTTGTCAACTCCTCGGAAAGTAAATCAGTGAGTTGGGACATCTGTGAGTTCTTTTCAAGGGAACAAAGTCTCTTGGGAAGGTGGTAAATGGCCTGACTTCACCTTTTATATAGGTAGATTATTCAAGAAACAGTGGCATTAGTCTTATAGCTTCCTGAGAAGAAAAGGGGGAAGGGTTAAACCTGTGAGTGATCTTATCTTTGTTATTATCTTCCCCTTTTTGCTGGTCAGTGAGTTTGTTTTTTGGACATTCTATAGCTCACACCCTATCCTTATTTTCTTCTTTCTCCTTCTCCAGTTAAGTTAGACTACAGATGCTCCTCAACTTATAATGGGGTTACATCCCAATAAACCCATTGCAAGTAAAAAGTTTCATAAATGGAGGACAGGCACAATGGCTCATGCTTATAATCTCAGCACTTTGGGAGGTCAAGACAGGAAAATTGTTTGAGTCCAGGAGTTTGAGCCCTGCCTGGACAACATAGTGAGACCTCGTCTCTGCGACAAATACAAAAATTAGCTGGATATGGTGGTGTGTGCCTGTAGTCCCAGGTACTTGGAAAGCTGAAGTGGAAGAATTGCCTGAGCCCAAGAATTTGAGACTGTAGTGAGCCGTGATCATGCCACTGCACTCCAGCCTAGCTGACAGAGTGAGACTCTTGAGTCAAAAAAAAAAAAAAAAGAAAAATGAAGTGGAAAATGCATTTATTACACCTAACCTACTAAATATCATAGCTTAGCCTAGTCTGCCTTAGACATGCTTAGAATACTTACATTAGCCTACAGTTGGGCAAAATCATCTAACACAAAGCCTGTTTTATAATAGTGTTGAATAGCTCATGGGTGTTCACCCTCGTGATCACAAAGCTGACTGGGAGCTGCACTCACCCAACATCACGAGAGAGTCCGTACTGCACATTGCTAGCCCAGAAAAAGACCTAAATTCAAGGTTTGAAGTAAGGTTTTCACTGAATGCTCATTGTTTTCATACCATCATAAAGTTGACAAATTATAAGTCAAATTGTTGTAAGTCAGGGACCATCTGTATTCGTTCCTGGTTTTTTTCTCTCAAGAAGATAATTCATACCTGTGTAACCTTGAAGATAAGCCCTGGTAGGACTCTAGGCACCTAGAGATTCAGTATCTTCTATGTCTTAAGTTATGGAATATAATTTCAGTTACAACTTCTAGCTTAGTTGCTGGAAGTTATAAAGTGACACAGCAGAACTGAGAATTCTTGCAGATTTTGACATCTTACTGAGTTTTTTCTTTTTTTTTTTTTTTGAGTTGGAGTCTCACTCTGTCACCCAGATTGGAGTGCAGTGGCCTCTTCCAGCCACCGCAGCCTCGACCTGCTGGGCTCCGGCGATCCTTCTGCCTCAGCCTTCCAGTAGCTGGAACTACAAGCGTGTGCTACCACGCCTGGCTAATTTTTTGATTTATTGTAGAGATGAGGTCTCGCCAAGTTGCCCAGGTGGGTCTCCAACCCGCGGGCTCAGCAATCCACTCACCTCAGCCTCCCAAAGTGCGGGATTACAGGCTGAGCCACCAAGCCCGGCTTATTACAATATTTTAAGTAAAAAAACCTGGTCGTACTCACAATAAAATGGAATTGGAATTGAAGAGATGTGAAAGAAGCAGCTATATAAACAATAAAAGGACAAGCAAGAGAGAAAGAACTTGAATGACAGTGACCAACATGGTACCAATATATATAGTAGATTACGAAGTAAGGACAGTTTGCTTTGTGGACATGTGTACTATTTATTTGAGCATTAAATGCGTGCCAGATTGTCTGCTAATAATAATAGCAAGCAGTCACTATAATGTTAGACAAAACACTATAATGTTGCCAAACACTGTTCTAAAAACATTACCTTCAGGAATTCATAGAAGACTTTTAACACCCCTCTAATGGTATTATTATCAAATGCAATCATTGTGATATCCCTTCATGATATTTTATCCCAGTTTTACACTTGAAGAAACCAAGGCACAGAGAGGTTAAGTGATCTGCCACAGGTCATACACAAAACCAGGATGCAAAGCCAGGTATCCTGACTCCAGAGCCTGAACTTGTAACCGTCGTGCTATACTGTAAGCACTTTATGGGCCTGAGGTCATCATATCACCGCAAGACCAACCACAGTGAGCAATAAGGTTTTCTGATGATCCCACTTTGCATATCAGACAACTGACTCTTAGAATGTGAAGTACTGGTGGGAATGTCCAATATTCTGTTAGCCAGAAACTACAATAGTTTATGAAAGAAGGCAAAACCAAAGTTATACATAAAAGTCAGTCACATGAAGACTGAAACCATGAGTGGTATAAATAATAAGGAACATAGGGATTACATCGTAAGTGTTAAGAACAATATATGCCAATAATATTTTAATTAACTTGAAAAAATTACATAAGCAAAATAATTTATTCTATTACCAGGTTGTATTAACATTTTTATCGCAATTTTTAGTACATGTGTTAATGATATCAATAAAAACATTTGGACTAGATTTTCTTTTCCTAATTGCATTCAGCTTCTTTTTCTGGTTCAATAATGATAATTATATAACAGCAATATGAAAATTTCACTTAACTTGAGATGCTCCTTTTTATTTTCTACTCTAGACAAAGTATTAATAATTATAATAATTCAGTGACACATAATAAATATGACCCAATAATATTTAATCACGTTAATCATGTAAGTGGCAAAAAATTAAATGGTATTCAGAAGTTTTCCTAAAATTTTAGCAAATCGGTTGGGTTATCAGAAAGACAAGGAACTTTTTGAAATGGGATTTCTATTGCAAGCCAAGCCCCTTAGCTCCTGAGGCTGAGGCAGAGAGATCCATCATTTCCCTGGTAACTGGCTAATACACTGGAGGACCACTTTTGTGTTTCATCAGATCTAGATGACATATGCCCCTAGCCTGGCAACTCTTCTCTCACCTCTAGAAAAGTCCCCAAAGGCCAGCTATCCACTTGAGCCACGTCCCTACAATTACTCTTTGCAAAAGGAAAAAAAGAACCAAATCATTTGCAAGAAGAAAATCTGTACCCAATCATAAGAAGCCTGAGGCTAAAAATCTGTTGTATACTTTTCTTCTTTCTAAAATAATATTAAGCTCAGGCATATATAATTATACAGGAACCATCAGGCTGTGAAGGATGAGAAAATATAACACAATTATCTCTTCACAAACCTCAGCTGAAATCTGACAGAATCAACATGAGCTGAGAACACTCTTCCTCCTCCCCCTTTCCCTCTCCAACTTAACCCCTGCCTTCAAATGGCTGTCGACCAGAATCCTTGTCTGGGAATGCTGCCTACACGCCTGTCACAGAAGGACCGGACGGGTCCAGAAAACATTCAGTGGAAGATGTCACGTTCAATCCAGGGATAAGTTTTTCAGAGAAAGCGTGTTGTTTTGATGCAGTGGGAACACCCTGAGCTTCATAATCAGCTGAAAACCAGCTGAGTCTGCGGGGCAAGGCCAACTCTGCTC